>NW_007377648.1:91230-137976 GCF_000475195.1 Diaphorina citri
AAAAAATAAAATAATTTGCACTTTGGTAATTTTTTGTCTGGCAGTCTTTCCTCTCTCCCTCACACACGGACACACGCTTACACTCAACCTTTACTCATTCGTAAAATCTATAGGCGGACGTAAATATGAGATGTGATGCAGAGGTCCATGTAAAGATAAATAAGATGTACGTATGTCACTGTATAACTGCTAAGGGTTTTAACGAAATAGTCAAATACTAGTCACACATCCGGTTACTTACTTACCACACGTAACGTTGCTTAACTTCAGTGATCCATCGGGAGCAGGTAAATTTTAAGCTTATTAAGCATTACCTAAGTAGGTGCATATTACATAAACATGTCGCATGCACTTGTTTATACCTAACTATTTCGGATAATTTGGCAATCAACTTACAAAACACGCAGCGAGCGTGTATTTTGACATCATTGACACGAAAATACTTACAGACTCACGAAATCTCAACATTTTCACAATATTGTTTACAGGGTGTCCCCCTATTGAATTTCAACTTATTTCTTCCGGTCCCATTTTGACATCATTGACACGAAAATACTTACAGACTCACGAAATCTCAACATTTTCACAATATTGTTTACAGGGTGTCTCCCTATTGAATTTCAACTTATTTCTTCCGGTCCGACTTTTTACTTTCCTTATCCTATAGGAAGGAAAGTAATGTAATCGGGTCAAATTTTCGATGGTCAGTTTTTAATGAAAAAACACGTTTTGAGGTCCCTAGAGCCTAAATCCAAAGTTTCAGCCATTGGTCCGTGTGTGTGTCTGTCTGTCAAAGTAGCACTTAAGTTAAGCAACGTTAATGTCTGAAAGTAGCACTTAAGTTAAGCAACGTTAATGTCTGAAAGTAGCACTTAAGTTAAGCAACGTTAATGTCTGAAAGTAGCACTTAAGTTAAGCAACGTTAATGTCTGAAAGTAGCACTTAAGTTAAGCAACGTTAATGTCTGAAAGTAGCACTTAAGTTAAGCAACGTTAATGTCTGAAAGTAGCACTTAAGTTAAGCAACGTTAATGTCTGAAAGTAGCACTTAAGTTAAGCAACGTTAATGTCTGAAAGTAGCACTTAAGTTAAGCAACGTTAATGTCTGAAAGTAGCACTTAAGTTAAGCAACGTTAATGTCTGAAAGTAGCACTTAAGTTAAGCAACGTTAATGTCTGAAAGTAGCACTTAAGTTAAGCAACGTTAATGTCTGAAAGTAGCACTTAAGTTAAGCAACGTTAATGTCTGAAAGTAGCACTTAAGTTAAGCAACGTTAATGTCTGAAAGTAGCACTTAAGTTAAGCAACGTTAATGTCTGAAAGTAGCACTTAAGTTAAGCAACGTTAATGTCTGAAAGTAGCACTTAAGTTAAGCAACGTTAATGTCTGAAAGTAGCACTTAAGTTAAGCAACGTTAATGTCTGAAAGTAGCACTTAAGTTAAGCAACGTTAATGTCTGAAAGTAGCACTTAAGTTAAGCAACGTTAATGTCTGAAAGTAGCACTTAAGTTAAGCAACGTTAATGTCTGAAAGTAGCACTTAAGTTAAGCAACGTTAATGTCTGAAAGTAGCACTTAAGTTAAGCAACGTTAATGTCTGAAAGTAGCACTTAAGTTAAGCAACGTTAATGTCTGAAAGTAGCACTTAAGTTAAGCAACGTTAATGTCTGAAAGTAGCACTTAAGTTAAGCAACGTTAATGTCTGAAAGTAGCACTTAAGTTAAGCAACGTTAATGTCTGAAAGTAGCACTTAAGTTAAGCAACGTTAATGTCTGAAAGTAGCACTTAAGTTAAGCAACGTTAATGTCTGAAAGTAGCACTTAAGTTAAGCAACGTTAATGTCTGAAAGTAGCACTTAAGTTAAGCAACGTTAATGTCTGAAAGTAGCACTTAAGTTAAGCAACGTTAATGTCTGAAAGTAGCACTTAAGTTAAGCAACGTTAATGTCTGAAAGTAGCACTTAAGTTAAGCAACGTTAATGTCTGAAAGTAGCACTTAAGTTAAGCAACGTTAATGTCTGAAAGTAGCACTTAAGTTAAGCAACGTTAATGTCTGAAAGTAGCACTTAAGTTAAGCAACGTTAATGTCTGAAAGTAGCACTTAAGTTAAGCAACGTTAATGTCTGAAAGTAGCACTTAAGTTAAGCAACGTTAATGTCTGAAAGTAGCACTTAAGTTAAGCAACGTTAATGTCTGAAAGTAGCACTTAAGTTAAGCAACGTTAATGTCTGAAAGTAGCACTTAAGTTAAGCAACGTTAATGTCTGAAAGTAGAACTGAAGTTAAGCAACGTTAATGTCTGAAAGTAGCACTGAAGTTAAGCAACGTTAATGTCTGAAAGTAGCACTGAAGTTAAGCAACGTTAATGTCTGAAAGTAGCACTGCAGTTAAGCAACGTTAATGTCTGAAAGTAGCACTGAAGTTAAGCAACGTTAATGTCTAAAAATAGCACTGAAGTTAAGCAACGTTAATGTCTGAAAGTAGCACTGAAGTTAAGCAACGTTAATGTCTGAAACTAGCACTGAAGTTAAGCAACGTTAATGTCTGAAAGTAGCACTGAAGTTAAGCAACGTTAATGTCTGAAAGTAGCACTTAAGTTAAGCAACGTTAATGTCTGAAAGTAGCACTTAAGTTAAGCCACGTTAATGTCTGAAAGTAGCACTTAAGTTAAGCAACGTTAATGTCTGAAAGTAGCACTTAAGTTAAGCAACGTTAATGTCTGAAAGTAGCACTTAAGTTAAGCAACGTTAATGTCTGAAAGTAGAACTGAAGTTGACCATCGGGACAATCGCGTGCCAAGGTAATATGATAATACTAGCTGTCACCCAATGAAGGGTAGAAACCCCGTCTCTTACGACCTTAGAAGCAATTCAGTGACGTCATATCTCTGTCGAACAAAACCTGTGTTATTATGTCTATGTAACCTTGTAACCTATGTATAAAGGGAAATGTGGTATAGGTCTGCCTGTCCAAATTGTTTAGGGAAAGGGCCCCACCAAAAAAAAAAAAAAAAAAAAAAAAAAAAAAAAAAAACAGTAAGCCAAGGGCCAACCTCAGTGGTGCAGTTGTTAACGCGTTGGACTTTGGATCTGGAGGTTGGTGGTTCGAGTCCAAGTCATGTCATAAAATTTATCTAGGTGAAATAATCGGGGAACGATGTTTGTGACAAGCATTTAAATATGCTTGTGTTCACCTCTTACTTCATTATAAATGAAATATTTTCAATATCCGAATGGAACCCGAACCTTTGGGTTGCAGCTGCAACTCTTGGGCATATTTTAACTTTTCAATTTTCAAATCAAGAAAAAAAGAAATATTTTCAATATCCGAATGGAACCCGAACCTTTGGGTTGCAGCTGCAACTCTTGGGCATATTTTAACTTTTCAATTTTCAAATCAAGAAAAAAAATCTCGAGTAAAATGTTAAATAAATTAAAGCACGTAAAACAAGCTGGGTCCGTCCCTCCGGGAATTTTTTAGCCCATAGTTTATTCGATCGTGATTAGAGAAAATCAGTACCTCTGTACCTACCTAATTTGTTTAATATTCAGTTTATTAATATTGATTTGATTTTTCGATTTTACTTTCATGTAATGATTTAAAATCAAGACTAGAGCCCGTTCTCCCTTTATTCCCAATATAAGGTTCATTGATTTGATTTTTCGATTTTACTTTCATGTAATGATTTAAAATCAAGACTAGAGCCCGTTCTCCCTTTATTCCCAATATAAGGTTCGATTCGATTTTTCGATTTTACTTTCATGTAATGATTTAAAATCAAGACTAGAGCCCGTTCTCCCTTTATTCCCAATATAAGGTTCAAGTCACCCATCCATTTATTGGCCTTGCTCGGCGTAGCTTAACATAGATGACGCTAAAACCGGTCTTAAATCGCGTAGCTTAACATAGGTGATGCTAAAACCGGTCTTAAAATAACGACTGAAGTGTTATCTAAAACTTTCTCGCTTTGAGTTCATAGGTCATCGCGACAAATTTCTTAAAATAACGACTGAAGTGTTATCTAAAACTTTCTCGCTTTGAGTTCATAGGTCGTCGCGACAAATTTCAATATCAGAGCTCATTTGTGTGAGAAAATGTGAAAAAAAATCCCCCAAAAAGCAGTTTTTTTTTATTTTTGGCTTTATGGTTTTCTGGACAAAATTTGCACCACCATTTTCGTGTTCCTCCCCCAAAAAGCAGTTTTTTTTTATTTTTGGCTTTATGGTTTTCTGGACAAAATTTGCACCACCATTTTCGTGTTCCTGGTAAAAAGACGCAGTTTTTTTTTATTTTTGGCTTTATGGTTTTCTGGACAAAATTTGCACCACCATTTTCGTGTTCCTGGTAAAAAGACCGGGTTTGGATAAGTCCTTCTATGGGGACAGACAGACCGACCGACAGAGTGACAGACACCGAAGCGAATACAATAGTCCGTCAAAAACCTAACCGACAGAGTGACAGACACCGAAGCGAATACAATAGTCCGTCCCTTATACCTTTTAATTACTATTGTAATAATAAAGGAAGGACGGAGACCGACCGACAGACACCGAAGCGAATACAATAGTCCGTCCCTTATATCTTTTAATTACTATTGTAATAATAAAGGAAGGACGGACTAAAAAGGAGTATTAGATAAAATTAATGAAAAACGCGAGACGAAACGAGAGTAGAAGAGAACAGAAATCGGACCGACTGTTGTTAACGAAACAAAGACTATCCTTTTATCAGTTAATTTGAATGTTTTAAGTAATATGTAATTAATGTCCATAATAATTTATAACACATCTCCAAGAATTCAGCATCAGTCCTCTCAGCCTATCGCATTAAAGCTTTCTTGAAAAAAAAAGCTTTAAACTTTAAATGAATATGATATTAAAAAAAAAGTTAGTACTTTCAACGGTGTTCACTGTACACAACACTTGGTAAAACAAATTAAAATCAAAAGGGGAAATGAAACGTCGCTTTTTTTTTTTTTTTTTTTTTTTTTTTTAAATTTATCAGTTGATTTGAATGTTTTAAGTAATATGTAATTAATGTCCATAATAATTTATAACACATCTCCAAGAATTCAGCATCAGTCTCTCAGCCTATCGCATTAAAGCTTTCTTGAAAAAAAAAGCTTTAAACTTTAAATGAATATGATATTAAAAAAAAGTTAGTACTTTCAACGGTGTACACTGTACACAACACTTGGTAAAACAAATTAAAATCAATAGGGGAAAATGAAACATCGCTTTTTTTGTTTTACAATATTATTTTATTCACTACCATACCGGGTTTCCGGGTATTATATCTTGGATTTGAACATTTCCCAATTTGCTTTATCATAATTCCATATCTTCTGGGCGACAGAGGATATTTGTGATGAAGTAGGTACAGGATTAAGATAGGATAAAGATATTGGGAAATGATCAGAGAAATGGAGATCGTCAATAACGTTCCAAGTTAAGTTGGGAAAAACGAAAGAAGAAGAAGAAGAAGAAGCAAGGGTAAGATCAATAGAAGAATGCGTAAGGGAAGATAGATTAAAGTGAGTGGCACTGTCCGTGTCCAATAAATGAACATTATCATGATTTAAAATGAAGGCTTAAACCTCTCTACCCTTGGCATCCAATCTAATGTCTCCCCACAATTGGCTATGAGCATTGAAGTCCCCAACCAGTATGAAGGGGGGATGGGAGTTGCTGTTTAATATTAGTTAGATCAGCTTCGGAATATTGAAGAAGCAAGGGTAAGATCAATAGAAGAATGCGTAAGGGAAGATAGATTAAAGTGGGTGGCACTGCCCGTGTTCAATAAATTAACACTATCATGATTTAAAATGAAGGCTCTCTACCCTTCAACCTCTCTGCCCTTGGCATCCAATCTAATGTCTCCCCACAGTTGGCTATGAGCATTGAAGTCCCCAACCAGTATGAAGGGGGGATGGGAGTTGCTGTTTAATATTAGTTAGATCAGCTTCGGAATATTGTGTATGTGGAGGAATGTAAACGTTACAAATACACAATAGTTGAGCCAGATAAGGAATCTTGACCTGAACAACAACACATTGTATATTTGTAGAAACATGCAGCTCTTTCGAATGACAACTGTTACGTACGAAGGTGCACACGCCGCCGCAGGCAATATTTCCATCAAGATAGTCAAAACGATATAAATCAAAAACCTTTAGTTGGGGATTTTTGCTGGGAGCTAAGTGTGACTTTTGAATACATAACCAGTCTGTATTGAGAGATAAGGGGGAACTTCTGATCATTATATAATTCCCAGTGTTGCAAGGCGTAAAATTCCCTCTTAGCACACAGAAACTTATCTGAGTATGTGTAAAATTCTTAGTATTGCAAAGCATAAAATTCTGACTATAGAAAAAGACTATTCATCGTGAACTTATTCATAGACCTCTCGTTATATCCAAGGCAACAGGCAAAGGTTACGTAGTTTATCTTTTGACCACCCTATCACTCTGGAGTTCATGATCTTGGGCACTATCGCTCTGTTTTTCATTCTTTCATGAGGCGTGAGGCGACTGGGTGTTTCAAAACAAGGTACTAACATACGGAAAAATAATTTTAACAATGACAAGCTTTACCCCTCTTTTGTATGGGGGAGGTTGTATCAATTGATGACATTTAGTACCGTGCCGATACTGTCGAATATCGACCAATAGAAGCACATCACGAATTTACCTAATAGATCAGTTGCGCGTACTTGGGCGATATTACAAAGTCATAGAGCAGGAAAAATGAGGACCAACGGAATTCTTCTTTTTCTCCTACAACTCCTAGATCTCTAAAAAACTGATTACACAAAATTCAACTGATTAGCCATAAGGAATGCGAAAATTAGCTGATTAATAATTTTTACCCATTTGCAACTGCTCCATTCATCAGATATCAATAATTATGTCGATTTCAGGCATGTTTTTGAAGCGCGGCTATTTTGAATCAGATTGGAATATGACATTTTTAAGTAGGTAGTCTCTGTTAAAAGTAATGTAATCGGGTCAAATTTGCGTTCATTGAACTAATGCTAAAGTTTACCCTATGCTATACTCAATAGCCATGTCGGATTGAACTCAATCCTGAGACAATCTACGGTATTAAAACTCGACCTAAGCGTGATTTATCAACTAATCATCTGTTCAAACTCCTTTAATTGTATAAATAAATAAATGTTAAAAAAAAAAGGTTAATGTCTGGTTGTGTTTCAGTGAGAGCAGCATGTTTATCGCCAAGAGACGATTCATTCTGAAGACATGTGGCACAACCACTCCTCTGCAATGTCTCAAGTCTCTTCTTACTCTAGTCGAACAGTACGCTGGGTTTGATCAAGTTGAGGTAAGATGTTTAACGTCACTGTATAACTATTTAATTTAGACATCCTTTGTCTATAGACGAAACTGTGAGTCGGGATTATAAGACGTGTAAGTATCCACTGTTAAACATAACTCAAGTGAAATAGTAGTCACTGTATATCTCATAACTGCCAAGTGGCAGGGTTTTACCCTCCATTCGGCAACAAGCTACACGCCTCCTCTTCCTTTGTCTATAGACGAAACTGTGAGTCGGGATTATAAGACGTGTAAATATCCACTGTTAAACATAACTCAAGTGAAATAGTAGTCACTGTATATCTCATAACTGCCAAGTGGCAGGGTTTCACCCTCCATTCGGCAACAAGCTACCCGCCTCCTCACATTGACCTCACCCAGCCTGACTGGGGCCGGGAAAAGCCAACAGCTCGCGATTGCCCAGATAGTCACCCAGCCGAATTCTAACCACGTGCAACATTGCTTACCTTGAGTGATCCAGGGGATACTGGCACATTACGCCTCCTCACATTGACCTCACCCAGCCTGACTGGGGCCGGGAAAAGCCAGCAGCTTGCGATTGCCCAGATAGTCACCCAGCCGAATTCTAACCACGTGCAACATTGCTTACCTTGAGTGATCCAGGGGATACTGGCACATTTAATGTGCTATCGCCGCTGACTTAAATGGTTTTTGTTTCGTGTTGCAGGATATTTTCTACTCTCGCAAGAACTTCAAGAGACCAGACCTTCAGAAGAAAGATTACCGGAGTTTCGATCAGGAAGTGGAGCTTTTGAATGCGTTGTTCTTGCGTAAGTCGTTTACATACTTGTATTGTTTATGTTTATGCAGTGTCCTTAGGCAGCTCTTCCCCTTTCAAGGCGCTTTAACACGTAGGTCGTTCGCGCCGAATGGCAACTCTTTATCGGAGTATAGTTTGAAATAGGTAAATAAATAGGACAATAATATTCTAATAGTTTCAGAAGAACTCATCAAGCCTTTTCTTTTTTAGAAGGTTCTTTCGTATCATAATTTATTCATTTCATAACTTCATGTGGCAATTGATAAAATAGTACTTAAAAATCAATTAATTAAAGTGCAAAATGAAATGACCTCAGAAATCTACCTTAGGCTTTTGGTCACGTTTTTCGTGTTCACCCTGTATATACAATATATACAATATATATCAAAATGAGTTTTCATAGCGAATAGCTTCCTAGTGACCCAAAAGACCCAAAAAACACAACCTTTCGATAGAATACCTTAGGCTTTTGCTCACGTTTTTCGTGTTCACCCTGTATATACAATATATAAATATATACAATATATATCAAAATGAGTTTTCATAGCGAATAGCTTCCTAGTGACCCAAAAAACCCAAAAAACAACCCCGACCTAAAGTTGAGACTTTCGATAGAAAAGGGGATTTAGCTAAAAATACCGTCTGCTATTATTTCTTGCATAACAATTCTAATAGTTGTTATGACTATGCAAATATTGCGAAATGTGGCGAATTTTCTCTCAGGTATGGACCATAAGGTCCTTATGTTTCCAATAACTGTTATTTCTTCAGGAGGCCACGCCTACTGTCTGGGATCACCAAAGCGTCCCGATCATATTGAGATATTGAGTATAGTCATGTTAAAGATTAGAGACTCCATTGATAAATAGGTAATTATGGGGAGCAGTGCCTGCAGGGTTACGTGCTTTTACTTGAGAACTCGTGGTCATTGCTTGTATGGGTCAAATCGTGTAACTTTTGAGCCACTTTTGCCAGCAAAGCCTTTTCACAACTTGTGTGGATAGCACAGCATTGCCAAGTGCGTCCTTTGCAATCAATTCTCTTTTTCACCAATATTTTTACATTTTAATCCCACCTATACCGACCTAAAGTTGAGACTTTCGATAGAAAAGGGGATTTAGCTAAAAATACCGTCTGCTATTATTTCTTGCATAACAATTCTAATATTTCGATAGAAAAGGGGATTTAGCTAAAAATACCGTCTGCTATTATTTCTTGCATAACAATTCTAATAGTTGTTATGACTATGCAAATATTGCGAAATGTGGCGAATTTTCTCTCAGGTATGGTATGGACCATAAGGTCCTTATGTTTCCAATAACTGTTATTTCTTCAGGAGGCCACGCCTACTGTCTGGGATCACCAAAGCGTCCCGACTGCTGGTACCTATACACTCTGAACCCGATCCAGGATGTAAACAACAACATGGATCTGGGTTGTCATGGTAACAGTCAGGACGAAGATGATATTCCCGACCAGACATTGGAGATCCTCATGCATGACCTTGACCCCAAGGTCATGCAGCTATTCACCAAGGCACAGTCCACTTCTGCTACAGACGCTACCGAGGTAAGTGTGACCTTGACTCCAAGGTCATTCGCTATGATTTCTTCTTCCTAAGGTCAGAAATATTTATTTCCAAGGTCACAGATATTCATTCCCAATATCAGTCAATAATCCTTGATCCCAAGGACACGAAAGCGTCCCGACTGCTGGTACCTATACACTCTGAACCCGATCCAGGATGTAAACAACAACATGGATCTGGGTTGTCATGGTAACAGTCAGGACGAAGATGATATTCCCGACCAGACATTGGAGATCCTCATGCATGACCTTGACCCCAAGGTCATGCAGCTATTCACCAAGGCACAGTCCACTTCTGCTACAGACGCTACCGAGGTAAGTGTGACCTTGACTCCAAGGTCATTCGCTATGATTTCTTCCTAAGGTCAGAAATATTTATTTCCAAGGTCACAGATATTCATTCCCAATATCAGTCAATAATCCTTGATCCCAAGGACACGAAACAAGGTAAGTATTTTGTCTGTGTTCCTAGGTGGGTATTACAATGCAGTGCAATATTAAACTGTTCTTCATAATGAGACTAATTGTATCCAAATGAACACCTGTGCTTTTTTCAATATTTGACATTATCCATGAATTCCGTTGTGTTTTGATTTCAGACCTCAGAAGCGAGTCGTATACCTCGCTCATTGAAGGAAGTGTCCTGGTTTGGTAACAAGTGGCGTCAGGAAGACATTGAGACATGTCGTACCAAGAACTACGACTTCACCTACACCTTCTACTCTAAATTCCCAAGCTGAGGGTGTCTCCCGGCCCCTCCTACCCCACAGGCACGACCTGTCCCCATCCCCGGGGCCCTACGCCCCTGGCCTGGGGCCGGCTATCGTGCCTTATCACCGCTGGCCGCTTGGTATCAGCTTAAGGTTTCCTGAATTTTGTTATGATCCCCCGCCCTGGTGATGCTGATACGAGCGTTTGATTCCTTTCCGTGTGTAGCCACCTTGTCCATTCCTTTCTCAACTCCAACACTGCACATGCTTGATACCTTCCCCTCTGTCGCTCGTCCTCCCACTCCATCTCCACTGCAAGCTGTAGTATCCCCTCTGTGTGTAGGTACCTTCCCCTCTTTCTCAAGTTTTATTATTAGTAGATGATATTGGAATATTTGGAATCGATGTTGTAAAACCCCCTCCTCTGCGACTGGTCTGTTGAGATGGCAGCGAGCGTGTTGAGATGACACCTCCAGAGTGTTCAAATGGGAGCGAATGTGTTTTTTGTGTAGGTACCTTCCCCTCTTTCTCAAGTTTTATTATTAGTAGATGATATTGGAATATTAGGAATCGATGTTGTACCACCCCCTCCTCTGCGACTGGTCTGTTGAGATGGCAGCGAGCGTGTTGAGATGACACCTCCAGAGTGTTCAAATGGGAGCGAATGTGTTAAAATGACAAGTATTAGAAGTGTCCCTTATGTTTGTGATACATAAAGCTACAGTGATAATTTTTGTGATGGAAATAAATTGTTGATTCCTTATTTTTAATTGAAGAATATTATCGATAACAATGGATGAATGAACCGAAACAGATCTTACAATAAACAAGAACCACGCTCTCCTACCAGTTTTCTGGGGAAAAGTTACGAAAAAAAAATCAAAACAAAAATTTAAATTCGTCATTAAACACATCTTAACAGATCAGATCGGTATTTTCTATGTGTAGATTTTTTGGACAGTCGTGCAATTTTAATTACTCTTAAAGAACAATATGAAAGAAAACAACCTTTTTTTGTACCTACACTATTTCTCTTACGATGGAGTCAAACTATAAATCTGAATTTTTATACTGAACTTATGTATTATTTCATTGACTTTTTTTCTACCTACCTTTTTTTTAATCATAATCACCATACATGCTAATGAAATGAATAAGGTTATACAACCTTAATTCAACAATGAAAAAAGGTTGTTTTTTCTCTCCTATTACACAAACTATTGGTTTTCTATTATTCATTATCTCCTGTACTAGTGGTTGACCCGTCCTTTGAACGGGACCACCACACACACACAAATACACTCCCCCCCACACACACCACACCCATCACACCACACCCATCACACACATCATTTCATTGAATTTTTTTCTACCTACCTTTTTTTTAATCATAATCACCATACATGCTAATGAAATGAATAAGGTTGTACAACCTTAATTCAACAATGAAAAAAGGTTGTTTTTTCTCTCCTATTACACAAACTATTGGTTTTCTATTATTCATTATCTCCTGTATTCTATCTACTTATAAAATGTTTTGTGATACGATGTCTTTGTGATTTTGTGATCATTACTGGAAGTGGAGACCAAATCTACGGGAAACACCTATGTATATTGAAATGAAATACATTTCAATACACTGTTTTAATAATGGGACTTTATTATTATTCTTAACAAATTAGGAATAACATAAAAACGAAAACTGTCTATATCCAAATCTATATAAACGTGCGAATATGTAAAAAATTGATATATTTGTAACAGAAGCATGATTGAACATTTTCGGTGTATCTCGTGGATTTTGTGAAGTATTTTATTATATTATCTCATAATAATTATATTTTATATTTCAAATGCACGAGTTTGGTTTTAATGTGCCATCCGTACTACACATGTACGAATTTCAATCAGCCAAACCGTCTGCTGTGTTGAGGAGAAAGGCTTTCCTACTGTGGCATTTAAGACGGATAGGGATGCAAGGGCCATTCTAATAAACAGACAATATCCTGGAGCTATATTTAATTCAATTGGATTAAGCGATCCATGTTCTCCTGAATACGATCGTCTTGATCATTGAAGCAGGTTCTATGTCAACTATTAGAATGGCTCTTAAGTGAGTTGTAAATTGTTTTGTTTAAGGTTCAAATGGAACTAAAATGAATCATTGTTACCATCTTTTTCTCTCTCCTACGTATTGATTGAAAATTGCCAGATAAAATAATCCAGATTAGCAAGGAGAGCGTTCTTTGATGTTCGCATTGTTAATGCCGACGCCTCCTCTTATGGAGCCCGCCCCTGGACAAGTATTGCTCAAACTCATTCACGAGAGAAACACATAAAATATGATAAAGCCGCTGAAGACCTGCGAGCATCATTGGGGAATTAAACATCAGCACGGGGGAAGAAATTCAAAATGAAAGGGAAAAAATCATCCCAAAAACTTGTCTGACCAAGGTACGGGGGCTTTTCAGTCCTATCCCAGCAAGTTAAACAAGGTATTAATAGAAAATGAGTTTTCATAGTAAGAAGCTTTTTAGTGACTCGAAAAACACAACACTGACTCAATTTGATTTTGGCCCAAGGGAAATAACAACTCATCCCTAAAAAGGAACATAGAAAACAAGTTTCCTTGGCAGTTGCGCTCCCTTGATCATAAACCGTCTTCGTTTCCGCTTGCTGGCCTCTTTGGATATGCCTGCACCACCCCATGCCCCCCACCCAGGGAGGGAGAGGTCTATATCACCACCCTTGCTGTCCTTAGCCGCCTCTTCCTTGTCTTGTCTGGGGAGGGGAGATGAATATAAGGGGAATTAAACATCAGCACAGGGGAAGAAATTCAAAACGAAAGGGAAAAAATCATCCCAAAAACTTGTCTGACCAAGGTATGGGGGCTTTTCAATCCTATCCCAGCAAGTTAAACAAGGTATTAATAGAAAATGAGTTTTCATAGTAAGAAGCTTTTTGGTGACTCGAAAAACACAACACTGACTCAATTTGATTTTGGCCCAAGGGAAATAACAACTCATCCCTAAAAAGGAACATAGAAAACAAGCATCATCATTGGTTAACAGCCATAAGGCTGGTTTGCTGCAGAAAACAAACTTCTCACCTGAATTCCTGCACTACGTCATCATCAGCAAACGCTTCCTCTATAGTCATCTGCTGTGTATTGTCATCAATTTCAACATCTTTTGAAAATACTGCGAGAAGATTAAGTGAAAAGTGGGCGAAGTCGTATTCATGGCTGTTGGGATGGCTAAAGGTGAAACTAGAGCTATCGGTGGTGCGGGCGATTTCAATGAGAATGAGAGGTTCGAGGAAGAAGTTGAGATTGATTGAGTGTGAGGACGGAGCAGGAATGGTACAGTTGGATAATTGAATAAAGTAATACGATGAGAGAGATCAACATAGATGTATTTTATACGTAGCTAATGTACGTATGTATGTGAAATGAGTTTTTAATTTTGAAGACAAGAACTTAGTGAATATTTGGTAGTTTTCATTTGAGCATATTTTGATGAACATTTCTTTATAGGAAAGGTTTAGTGTTTATTGAAATAATCACCAAGAACCATTGACCTCTCTTTGTGTGATTTTAAATGTTGTTTAGGGACTGATTTCAAAGGCTGTCAATTAAAAGTTCTCATGTTTAACTTTTCTCCAAAGAAAACCTCCTGTATTTCGCATTTCAAATGCTGGTTATTATTTAGATTTCTACTTCTGCTTTTTGGTTATCTTTTTATGTTGTTTTGTTTAATTGGATTTTTCTTTTGCCTTACCTTTCATTTAGATTTTGTTTAATTTGTTTGTTTGTCAAAATCCATCATCATTTCGTGACCATCCTTTGGTTTAAAGTGGCCCAAATATTACTATATTTTTTTCGTGGATTGTTCAATTCCCATACTTATTTAGTCCTCTCCCAGAGTTAATTTTAACGTCAAAAATATTAGCTAAATGCGAATTTCAACTTTGCTTTCAGGAACTGGCTTACAAGCCCCTGTTTGTTACTGGTTTTTTTTTTTTTTTTTTTTTTTTAATTTGGTTGGGGGAGGATTTGTTGGTGGCTTTTTTGGCACATGTCGATAGTGGGCACAAAAATGTATGTCGATTATTTAAAAAGGGTGCGTCCACACTACAGTCCGGTCAAACACGGCCTGGAATCATCCAGATAAGATCAAAGGATTTTGATGTCGATCGACCAATAGTGTGGACGTTGTCTTAAATATATTTCGATTAGGTTACTCAGTTCAAGAAGTGGGTAGTTCACTTTTATAGTGTGATTTTGGAAGACTATATTATTATTATTCTTTGTTTTTTCCTTTTATTTTTAGTTAGCTATACTGAAAGGCGTGATAAGAAAGGAATTCCTAATCTCACCTTTGAGCGCAATATTTAAAGTGCGATCTCCTTCTGTCTCGCTTATGCGTGCTACAGGGGTGACACGGTATTGTGAACTCCTTTTTGTTAATTAACACCCTCGCCTAAATGTCTCTTAGGATTCTAAATTCTAAGAGGCGAAAAAAGAAGTGGATGAAGTTACCATCCCTACACGGTTAAGCGATTTTTAAAGCCAGGAAAATTGTTATAAATGGTTGCTTAAACTTTTTTAATCTCATTTTTTACGTTTCTCTCTTCTAAACCAGAATAAATCCCCGTTTTTCGAGTCTCAGTTCTTAAGAAATATCGGAGGTGTACATAAGTACCGTGTTCACCCTGTTCAAGTGGTGTTGAAATCAAAACAAAATCCAGGAAATCTTATGTGATTTTATTTTATTTTTTTCGTCCTAAAATGAAAATTATATCCATATTTTGATTTTTAGTTTTTTTTTAATTTCGTTTTCTTTTTATTTCTTCTTAATTTTCATTATTTTCTAGCAGGCTTATTTTATGTTATCTGACTTTTTGTTTTGGTTCACAACTTGGTTTCTTTATGCAACACTTCAGGAGCAAAGATATTAGAGGGAGTGGGTTTCGAAAATACAAAGTGGAATACGAAAAACCGTGGTGTTGATTGGACGGCCTTCGTCACCAAATAGTGAGCGCGGTAGGAAGGGCATCACAAAATATCTGCCCTCGCATTAAATGTCGGAGTCTCAAAAAAGATCTGGTGCTGATCTAAGATCTAACGAAGATAGCGTCAAGCGCCGAATTGGTTGGAACGGGAAAAACGCGACGTGCAAAGTATGCGGGTATTTTTGTTTGGATTGCAGTTACTTTAACCTATGGATGAGACTTTAATTCCCACCACACACACACCACACCCACCACACACACACCACACCCATCACACACATCCCACCACACACACCACAAACAAGCTACCCGCCTCCTCACATTGACCTCACCCAGCCTGACTGGGGCCGGGAAAAGCCAGCAGCACGCGATTGCCCAGATAGTCACCCAGCCGAAATCTAACCACGTGCAACATTGCTTACCTTGAGTGATCCAGGGGATACTGGCACATTTAATGTGCTATCGCCGCTGACTTAAATGGTTTTTAAAATTCATGAGAAACTTTCATAAGAATTTTTAATTGGTTGACCGAACGATAGTGAGGTCTATGTTTTAACTCGACTGTTTTGCATTTGGTTTAGATGTCTGTCTGTATGTTCCGCTATAACTCCCGATTGCCTGGTTTGATTTTGATGAAATTTGGTACACATCTTCATTAAATCAAGGCACGTTTAGTGTGCGTTATGAGGCCACTACAGGACGCGATGTGGTGTATCAAAATTCATGAGAAACTTTCATAAGAATTTTTAATTTGTTGACCGAACGATAGTGAGGTCTATGTTTTAACTCGACTGTTTTGCATTTGGTTTAGATGTCTGTATGTTCCGCTGTAACTCCCGATTGCCTGGTTTGATTTTGATGAAATTTGGTACACATCTTCATTAAATCAAGGCACGTTGCTGATTGAAATTTGGGGCCCCAAAGTTGAACGGGGCCCCCGTAACGATCTTTCAAAACATTACGATCCCCCAATACAGTTGCCACGCATATCAATATATATTCATATGCGTGGGAATAAATCTATTGTTCTGTTTCAAAGGTTCAAATCAACCATTCTTTAATTTTATTCTTTAGAGTAATTGACAGGTTTTGTATTAGTGTCACTTTTTTTTTAGATATAGGTACATACCTACATAAGACGTGTAGATAGTTTTATTTCTGTTTTGATACATAATTATGTATTACGTAGGGTTACCCATTCATACGTAGAATTATACATAAGACTTTTATTTCTGTTTTGATACAATTATGTATTACGTAGGGTTACCCATTCATACGTAGAATTACCCAGAAGACATTTTTTCAAAGCAGGATATTTTTCAGATATAGGTACCTACATAAGACTTTTATTTGTTTTGATACAATTATGTATTACGTAGGGTTACCCATTCATACGTAGAATTACCCAGAAGACATTTTTTCAAAGCAGGATATTTTTCTAAATCGTAAATTTGTCCAAAATTCAAATAGGTACCAAGTTAAACAACAACTGTCGATATGAAAGGAAAAGGACGTTATTATTAAAGTCTCAGCTTAGGCAAAAGAATCTGAGTGAGGTCTACAGTTCACAGAACCACTAGTACTTGGTCACTAGGAAGTGACGTACTTGGAAATTTCAATAAATAATTATGCTATACATATTGAGATATTGAGTATAGTCGTGTTAAAGATTAGAGACTCCATTGATAAATAGGTAATTATGGGGAGCAGTGCCTGCAGGGTTACGTGCTTTTACTTGAGAACTCGTGGCTCTCCTTTTCATTCTCCTCCTTCTCTTCAGCCCCCTTGGATTGTTGGGCCAAGGACTTGGCAATCTCTTGGACTCGATGTTTCACCTTGTGCTTCCACGATTTTTCCAAAGAGTCAAACGCTTCACTGAAGTACATAGTACAAAAGTGAAGTAGAACCATTTTCACCTTTGATGATATGATTGTTCATGTGTGAAAATTTCAAATAGACTCACCTCTTTCCCCAGCTGACTGATCTTGGCCAAGTTCTCCTCCTGTCCATCAGCACCTCCACCATGCGTCTCCTCCAATGCCTCATCCACCTCCACCACTTTCCTCTTCCTCTTCCTATCATTGAAATCAAACTTCTCCTTTTCCATGATTGCCTGAAAGTTTTGAAAAACTTGATTGAAGAACTCCGTACCTTTTGTGAAGGTCTAACTATTGGACCGGCCATTCACTATCAGGTAGACCTGACAGGTACACCTGATAGTGAATGGCCGGCCTTGGATTGTATGGAAAGCGAATAGTACACTTTTGCACGACCTACTTACTTCAAAATTGAAGAGTGCTTTTGTGCTTTACACTCCATACTTCACTTTTGAAGTACATAGTACAAAAGTGAAGTAGAACCATTTTCACCTTTGATGATATGATTGTTCATGTGTGAAAATTTCAGATAGACTCACCTCTTTCCCCAGCTGACTGATCTTGGCCAAGTTCTCCTCCTGTCCATCAGCACCTCCACCATGCGTCTCCTCCAATGCCTCATCCACCTCCACCACTTTCCTCTTCCTCTTCCTATCATTGAAATCAAACTTCTCCTTTTCATTCTCCTCCTTCTCTTCAGCTCCCTTGGATTGTTGGGCCAAGGACTTGGCAATCTCTTGGACTCGATGTTTCACCTTGTGCTTCCACGATTTTTCCAAAGAGTCAAACGAATACTGGTCACAATAGATCTACAGAGGTCGCAGTGTTAATTGCATACTCTCTTGGGAGAGGATGAATATAAGGGGAATTAAACATCAGCACAGGGGAAGAAATTCAAAACGAAAGGGAAAAAATCATCCCAAAAACTTGTCTGACCAAGGTATGGGGGCTTTTCAGTCCTATCCCAGCAAGTTAAACAAGGTATTAATAGAAAATGAGTTTTCATAGTAAGAAGCTTTTTAGTGACTCGAAGTAACCTCCACGCCAGGTAAGTATTGCGAACTGGTGTATTTAACATGCCATCACTGCTGGCGAATCTATCGAGAGTTAATCCTTCAGTTCCTTTACCTATATCTAACGTGCTATCTTCACTTACCCAGTCAATTTTTCCAGGCTGACCGCTCCATAGAGTCCATAGTTAGGTCGTCCAGTTTGGTACGGATGGCAGGTTGGGTTAACTTCCTGTGGGCCAATTCTGGAACCCATTCCCGACCTAGAGGTGCACGGAGTGAAGCCTCGTACTCCTTGACACTGGTGAATGGATGGGGTACCTCATCCACCTGAAAACAGAGACAAAAAGGTTAAGAACCTCCCAATATTTCCGGTAGCCACTGAAGTACGCCCCCACATCATCTTGATCTCCCCCACTGGTTTTCATCCACGGGTTCCCCTCCTCATCAGGTTCTACGCCACTATCATCTCCTTCTTCCTCACTAGAATCATCATACACTGGTGAATGGATGGGGTACCTCATCCACCTGAAAACAGAGACAAAAGGGTTAAGAAATCATTCTCAAGGCTTGTATCACATTGGAAGCGTAGACGCGCGACTTTTGGTAGCTCGTAGTCGCCTGCAAAACCAAACCTATTAAAGTGATAGAGACCCTCTATAAATCTATACCTATAGCCTCTATAACATTTTCACAGGTTTGGTTTTGCAGGCGTTTACGCGTCCGACTTGAAACAAGCCTAAGTTCGGTCATTGGTAAACCCACCCATACCACAGACTCTACATGCTCTAAATACGAATTTGAAATCAAATTTTGCAACGACTTCTACTGCCCACCCTCTATTCAGTTTTTTTTTTTTTTTTTTTTCTTTGTTTTTTCTAAATGTCTCTTAGGATTCTAAATTCTAAGAGGCGAAAAAAGAAGTGGATGAAGTTACCATCCCTACAAGGTTAAGCGATTTTTAAAGCCAGGAAAATTGTTATAAATGGTTGCTTGAACTTTTTTTAATCTCATTTTTTACGTTTCTCTCTTCTAAACCAGAATAAATCCCCGTTTTTCGAGTCTCAGTTCTTAAGAAATATCGGAGGTGTACATAAGTACCGTGTTCACCCTGTTCAAGTGGTGTTGAAATCAAAACAAAATCCAGGAAATCTTATGTGATTTTATTTTATTTTTTTCGTCCTAAAATGAAAATTATATCCATATTTTGATTTTTAGTTTTTTTTTAATTTCGTTTTCTTTTTATTTCTTCTTAATTTTCATTATTTTCTAGCAGGCTTATTTTATGTTATCTGACTTTTTGTTTTGGTTCACAACTTGGTTTCTTTATGCAACACTTCAGGAGCAAAGATATTAGAGGGAGTGGGTTTCGAAAATACAAAGTGGAATACGAAAAACCGTGGTGTTGATTGGACGGCCTTCGTCACCAAATAGTGAGCGCGGTAGGAAGGGCATCACAAAATATCTGCCCTCGCATTAAATGCCAGAGTATCAAAAAAGATCTGGTGCTGATCTAAGATCTAACGAAGATAGCGTCAAGCGACGAATTTGTTGGAACGGGAAAAACGCGACGTGCAAAGTATGCGGGTATTTTTGTTTGGATTGCAGTTACTTTAACCTATGGATGAGACTTTAATTTACCAATATACCTAAAGTCCAGAGCAGACGCATGTATTCCAACTTGGTTTTTTGACAGATCGTTGCATTTGTACGCGATATTTGCGCAAAATTCACTCGTTTAGACCTGAAATTTGAGCAAATATCGCATGCACACGTAGTAATCAGTCGGAAGACTAACTTGGGAAAACAAACGTAGTGGAGTGTGCACCTAATCAATGGATTATGGCTAACGTAAAATACTCATTACTCATATTAACAAATAAAAATAAAGTTACTTTAAATAATTAACATAGTATTTTAATTAGTTATATTTTGTGTTTTAACATCACAATTGAATATTTTATATAAGCATTTACGTGCTTTTACTTGAGAACTCGAGGTCATTGCTTGTATGAGTCAAATCGTGTAACTTTTGAGCCACTTTTGCCAGCAAAGCCTTTTCACAACTTGTGTGGATAGCACAGCATTGCCTAGTGCGTCCTTTGCAATCAATTCTCTTTTTCACCAATATTTTTACATTTTAATGCCACCTATACTCAATTAACTCAATTAAAGCAGCTCGTCGATTGGGAATCAAACCCGGTGCCTCCGGTTGTGCCAGTTTAATAATCATTGTGTGGTTTCGTTTTCAGGGTTCCTGCCACCTATTCTCAATTAACTCGATCAAAGCAGCTCGTCGATTGGGAATCAAACCCGGTGCCTCCGGTTGTGCCAGTTTAATAATCATTGTGTGGTTTCGTTTTCAGGGTTCCTACATGACCATTCACATTACCCCGGAAACCAATTTCTCGTACGTCAGCTTCGAGACCAACGTACCGCAGCAATCTTACCACGATCTTATTACCCGGGTCCTGGAGACTTTCCAACCTGGCAAGTTCGTTCTGACAGTATTTGCTAACAAGGTAACAAGTCCAAATTTACCAATATATCTAAGTCCAGAGCAGACGCATGTATTCCAACTTGGTTTTTTGACAGATCGTTGCATTTGTACGCGATATTTGCGCAAAATTCACTCGTTTAGACCTGAAATTTGAGCAAATATCGCATGCACACGTAGTAATCAGTCGGAAGACTAACTTGGGAAAACAAACGTAGTAGTGTGCACCTAATGAATGGATTATGGTTAACGTAAAATACTCATTACTCATATTAACAAATAAAGTTACTTTAAATAATTAACATAGTATTTTAATTAGTTATATTTTGTGTTTTAACATCACAATTGAATATTTTCTATAAGCATACCTTCTTTACAACTATACTGTAGAGATTTTACCCATTACATTTTCAACATCTTCCACTACTAACCCCTGTATGTTTTCATTCCTGTTCAACATTCAACTTGATATTTTTCCAAAGGCTGATCTTACCACACAAAGGAGCCAGCATAATGATCTTCAAGAACCCAAGTGGAGAAGAAAATTTAGGGTATTCACTTTTTGCATGTGACGTCTACCCACGAGGATCACTCCATAAACTTTTTTTTTCTCCCAAGGATATAAGCATACCCTCTTTACAACTATACTGTAGAGATTTTACCCATTACATTTTTAACATCTTCCACTACTAACCCCTGTATGTTTTCATTCCTGTTCAACATTCAACTTGATATTTTTCCAAAGGAGCCAGCATAATGATCTTCAAGAACCCAAGTGGAGAAGAAAATGTAGGGTATTCACTTTTTGCATGTGACGTCTACCCACGAGGATCACTCCATAAACTTTTTTTTTCTCCCAAGGTGGAAGTTTCATCACCGTTTTTATTTCGTAGCAATGAAAAAACTGCTACACTAGACTTGTATAGTCCGTGTTGTAACATACCCATCGCGTAGTCCCTCATTCGATCGGCGAGAAAAGATACAATATTTTCCATTGAAGTGCTGGGTCAAAACGAGAACACCTTTTGAAAGATTTGTTAGGTAGCTGTTTACAAAGATGGAAAAGAATTGGTTCTTAACTTATTACGCTATTTTCCTGAATTTTCTTTTATTTGGACATACTTAACCCTTTGAACTATCTGGGGCTCACCTATACTCCTTCATATTAGTCCGGGTTTGAGACTCATAGTCAATAGGTTCAATAAGGGCGCCCAGTTTGGTCCCACCTATACTCAATTAACTCGATCAAAGCAGCTCGTCGATTGGGAATCAAACCCGGTGCCTCCGGTGGTGCCAGTTTAATAATCATTGTGTGGTTTCGTTTTCAGGGTTCCTACATGACCATTCACATCACCCCGGAAACCAATTTCTCGTACGTCAGCTTCGAGACCAACGTACCCCAGCAATCTTACCACGATCTTATTACCCGGGTCCTGGAGACTTTCCAACCTGGCAAGTTCGTTCTGACAGTATTTGCTAACAAGGTAAGTATTTTGTCTGTGTTCCTAGGTGGGTATTACAATGCAGTGCAATATTAAACTGTTCTTCATAATGGACAGACAGACAGACAGAAATTTTTCTAATGTGATTTTTGGAATCGTGGATGCATAAGGAGTAAGAATAACTAAAAATTTCACGATTCTAAGCAATGTCAGACAAATCTACAACTTTATTTATATAGATAACATTTTCACAGGTTTGGTTTTGCAGGCGTTTACGCGTCCGATTTGAAACAAGCCTAAGTTCCGTCATTGGTAAACCAAGGATTTCCCCACCGCCCACCCATACCACAGACTCTACATGCTCTAAATACGTATTTGAAATCAAATTTTGCAACGACTTCTACTGCCCACCCTCTACTTATTCAGTTTTTTTTTTTTTTTTTTTTTTTTTTTTATTTTTTTTCATCATCATCATCATTGGTTAACAGCCATAAGGCTGGTTTGCTGCAGAAAACAAGCTTCTCACCTGAATTCCTGCACTACATCATCATCAGCAAACGCTTCCTCTATAGTCATCTGCTGTGTATTGTCATCAATTTCAACATCATTATCACTCCCATCTTCATCATTTTTGGTTAACAGCCATAAGGCTGGTTTGCTGCAGAAAACAAGCTTCTCACCTGAATTCCTGCACTACGTCATCATCAGCAAACGCTTCCTCTATAGTCATCTGCTGTGTATTGTCATCAATTTCAACATCATTATCACTCCCATCTTCATCATTTTCGTCATCCAAAGCCCCGTCCTGTAGTATTTGAGGCATTTTCCTCGACAACAACTTGTTGGCATTACGATCTACCTTCAGGAATTCGTTGGGGTCTATTTGTTCCAGTTCTAGAGTTTTGTTGATGCCATTGGAAGGTTTGTCAACTTCAGTGGAAGTGATTGCCTGAAAGTTTTGAAAAACTTGATTGAAGAACTCCGTACCTTTTGTGAAGGTCTAACTATTGGGCCGGCTATTCACTATCAGGTAGACCTGACAGCACTATCAGGTAGACCTGACAGGTACACCTGATAGTGAATGGCCGGCCTTGGATTGTATGGAAAGCGAATAGTACACTTTTGCACGATCTACTTACTTCAAAATTGAAGAGTGCTTTTGTGCTTTACACTCCATATTTCACTTTTGAAGTACATAGTACAAAAGTGAAGTAGAACCATTTTCACCTTTGATGATATGATTGTTCATGTGTGAAAATTTCAGATGGACTCACCTCTTTCCCCAGCTGACTGATCTTGGCCATGTTCTCCTCCTGTCCATCAGCACCTCCACCATGCGTCTCCTCCAATGCCTCATCCACCTCCACCACTTTCCTCTTCTTCTTCCTATCATTGAAATCAAACCTCTCCTTTCCATTCTCCTCCTTCTCTTCAGCCCCCTTGGATTGTTGGGTTAAGGACTTGGCAATCTCTTGGACTCGATGTTTCACCTTGTGCTTCCACGATTTTTCCAAAGAGTCAAACGCCTGTTCAATCGCCAGATCTGTTGAAAGATCAATCTTCTCCACGTTGTTTTTAGCTTTCTTCGCCTTTTTCTTGGGCGTTTCGTTATCACAGTCGGTGGAATTGTCCGTGTTGGATTTGGCACCGTTTGACAAACGTCCTTTATTTTTACTCAACTTTTTGGAGTCTCCGTTTTGGTAGTTATTTTCAGAAGAGTCCCCGTTTTCTTCCACTTTCAACATACTTTCATCACGTCTGTTTTTAGCTTTTCTCGACGCCTTGGACTCTTTGCCAATTATCACTGAAAGCGTTTCGTTATCACAGTTGGTGGAATCGTCCGTGTTGGATTTGGCACCGTTTGACAAACGTCCTTTATTTTTACTCAACTTTTTGGAGTCTCCGTTTTGGTGATTATTTTCAGAAGAGTCTCCGTTTTCTTCCACTTTCAACATACTTTCATCACGTCTGTTTTTAGCTTTTCTCGACGCCTTGGACTCTTTGCCAATTATCACTGAAATCATTTCGTTATCACAGTCGGTGGAATTGTCCGTGTTGGATTTGCCACCGTTTGACAAACGTCCTTTATTTTTACTCAACTTTTTAGAGTCTCCGTTTTGGTAGTTATTTTCAGAAGAGTCCCCGTTTTCTTCCACTTTCAACATACTTTCATCACCACGTCTGTTTTTAGCTTTTCTCGACGCCTTGGACTCTTTGCCAATTATCACTGAAACCTCCTCTCCCGGTTGCCCTGTGTTTTTATCACTCTTTCCTTTCGCTTTTCCAGGTTTGTCTACATGTTTACCACGTTTGTTAGTGTTTTCACTCTCTCCAGATTCTTCTTCATCATCAACAGGTATTACAGTCCATTGTCCACTTCTATCCAGGATACTTTCCACTCGAGATTTGTTTAGAGCACCTTCAACATCCTCGCGAGAATTATCCAGGTTATTTTCAACATTGCCTCCTGATTTTCGTTTCCTGTTTCGTTTCTTCGTTTTGTTTCCTGTACTATCCCCATCACTCTGATCAGGTTCGCTCGAGATTTGTTTAGAGCACCTTCAACATCCTCGCGAGAATTATCCAAGTTATTTTCAACATTGCCTCCTGATTTTCGTTTCCTGTTTCGTTTCTTCGTTTTGTTTCCTGTACTATCCCCATCACTCTGATCAGGTTTATCTTTAGATGGTGAGGTTGGGATTGGAGATGTAGGTTGATCGTCAGTAGCAGTAGTGGTGGGTTTGACTGCCTCAATGAATACAGGCATGTCTATGTCTTCATCATGAATATCATCTAAAGTTCTGAAAAAATTGAAACATTTTTTTTTTCTATCCAAGAATAACATCATTGATATATACAGTGTGTCCACTTTTAATGTGCGCCATAGGAAAAATACATGTAAAAACAGTTTTTCTTGTCTCAAAAGTCCCCATTAAGACGTCTAAGATTTTCAGTGACAGGGGTTTCACCCTCCATTCATCAACAAGCTACTTGTCTCCTCACCCAGCCTGACCAGGGCAGGGAAAAGTTAACAATACGCCATTGCCCAGATGGTCACCATTTGGATAGAAACGACGCAAAACATTGTTAGAACCAAAAATTACCCACCCGAACATTTGGAATACTTGCAGGGGTTAACCCAACCTAAGTGCAATGGAAGGGCCTAACCCTGGAGGAACCTCCTACTTGATCAAGGTAACCTCCACGCCAGGTAAGTATTGCGAACTGGTGTATTTAGCATGCCATCACTGCTGGCGAATCTATCGAGAGTTAATCCTTCAATTCCTTTACCTATATCTAACGTGCTATCTTCACTTACCCAGTCAATTTTTCCAGGCTGACCGCTCCATAGAGTCCATAGTTAGGTCGTACAGTCACCTCTCCCTTCTCCTTCTTCTCCCAATATTTCCGGTAGCCACTGAAGTACGCCCCCACATCATCTTCATCTCCCCCACTGGTTTTCATCCACGGGTTCCCCTCCTCATCAGGTTCTACGCCACTATCATCTCCTTCTTCCTCACTAGAATCATCACGCTTTACTTTCTGGGAGAGGGCGCGACTCTGAGCCAGCTGCTCGGCTAGTGCGATACGACTCTGAAAATATGCACCATGCGTCATTAGGAAAACTGCTTTTCAAGAGAATTTCTTGTAACTCTAACTTGGATGGAATCGGCCAACGGGTTCAATTTCATCCCTCGACAAACTATCCTAAATAGATAAGGTTCGTTCTAGGAACGCCTGGCTTTCTTTTCACTTGTCCTCTTTCTTTCTCCCATTTCATGAAGATACATAAGACCTTAGTAGTTATAGTTACAGTTCCCTACAATATAAAACTTTAAAAAAAAAGGAAAAAAAAAGTTCTCTTTGTGTTTAACAGTTTTGCTAAAATTTGATAAACCGTTACCTACTTAAAGTATTTTGATCAAAGAAAATAAATTCTTAAAAAAGGTCCCCCTAAGAAATCACCAAAATAGAATATTTTTTTGGACTCACTCACATAGGTAGTTATAATTATTATAAACTCACCTCTTTATCATACTTGGCACGGACTTGCAGATTCTTAGCCCACTGTCCTGTACTCTTATGTCTCAATGTAATCCGTTCTTCTGCTCTGGTTTTGTCCAGCAGTTCCAACTGTTGCAATGCGGCCTCCGGATCTGTCTGCTGTAACTTCTCAAACTCTTTCAACTTCTCCTTCACCTTCTCGCGTTTCATGAGACGATGATACCTGGGACACGGTAATGAAAATAATCAGTCTGCATATGCTTAGAGCCCGGAAGACCTGGGTTCGATTCCCCGAGGGATCATTTTTACTTTCCTTATCCTATAGGAAGGAAAGTAATGTAATCGGGTCAAAATTTCGATGGTCAGTTTTTAGTGCCAAAACACGTTTTGAGGTCCCTAGAGCCTAAATCCAAAGTTTCAGCCATTGGTCCGTGGGTGTGTCTGTGTGTGTGTCTGTCTGTCTGTCTGTAAACAAAATATCTCGAAAACGTTTTGGTGTAATTTAACAATATCTCGGGAACGGTATAAGCTAGAGACTTGAAATTTGGTATGTAGTTCACAAATGTGACAAGGATGCAACACAAAAACGTTTTGTTAAGATGGTTGCTGCGCTTGGCGGTATTTTAACCGCTTTTGGACAGATTTCGACCGTTTTTTGGCGGTTTTCAGCTATAGCGACAAAACGGTTAGAGATATTGTAAAAGTTAGGGTAAAAGAACACTCAAATAAGCATCATTCAATAGGATAAGGAAAGTCGTGTGATGTTCACACCAGATTTTTACTTTCCTTATCCTATAGGAAGGAAAGTAATGTAATCGGGTCAAATTTTCGATGGTCAGATTTTAGTGCCAAAACACGTTTTGAGGTCTCTAGAGCCTAAATCCAAAGTTTGTGATTTTACATACAATATAATATTTTACATGAGATCTACTTCTCCATACATTTAACGTTTTAAAATCAATTACACTTCTAATCCATTTGGATTGAGTCATCTGATAAGCCAATCTAAATCCAAACTAGCATTTTGTCCTAATAATGCCTATGATGTCAACGAGATTGCTTCAAGTCGGTACATACATTTTAGTACTTGAACAATTTGATTCAGAAAGAAATAAGGCAAGAATATTATTTCTAATGGGGCTCAACCAAATGACAATTTTTTTCGAGGTAGAGTCCTATTCCGATGTAAAAGTACCCAAAAAGTGCATTGGCGCACTCAAAAACGTCCAAAACGGTCCCTAGATCTCCTAAAATGTCGCTCAAAGGTCGCAAAAAAAAATAACGTTGAAGCAGCCATGGTTTACGACCTCGCATGAACTGACGTCATCACGAAAAAATGGCTGCCCGCGAAAATTATAGGGGGTCAACCAAATGACAATTTTTTTCGAGATAGAGTCCTATTCCGATGTAAAAGTACCCAAAAAGTACATTGGCGCACTCAAAAACATCAAAAACGGTCCCTAAATCCTCTAAAATGTCGCTCAAAGGTCGCAAAAAAATAACGTTGAAGCAGCCATGGTTTACGACCTCGCATGAACTGACGTCATCACGAAAAAATGGCTGCCCGCGAAAATTTTGTGCGTTTCAAAATTCGAAAATTTCAAACGAAGATTTCTCCTCTTAGGAAGCCTCAAATGAAATTTTAAGCATTTCTATTGAAATCAGCGTGTTTCGAACTTCCGTTATCAGCAAAGAAAAAAAAAAGTGGTTGAGCCCCATTCAGAATAGAATACACCTTGTTTGCACAGCCAGCATAGGACTGAAAAAAATCCCTTTATTATCTCAGTCTAAACAAGTTCCTTTTTTATTTGATAGAACATTTCTCACACACGAAAATCTTATGTGGTGTGTGGTGGGAGGTTGTGTCAGACAGTCAAACCAAATGTCCTTGGACACTTGAATGAATAAAAGGCTATGTTTATGTTTATGTTAATTAAATAGGTACTTATTGTAAACTGGGGAGTAGACTTACTTACCTCTCTGTACTGGGTCACCACCTGACTAGAGTCCAGAAGTTTAGCTAATGCCAATTCTAACTGATTCGGTTTCTGTAAAAGAGAAAAAACAACACATTTTGTTTGTAACCTGTTTAAAATTGATTTGTTACCTACCTGTTTAGAATAAGTTTCCAAAATCTTTTAGCATTTTCCTGTGTTTTACTATTCTGAACTGGGTACTAAATAATTATAATTTATAACTTCTATTTTGACAAAGACAAGTTGGGACTGAGGGGACAGCCCAGGACACATTTGCATTTAATTGGAGAGTCTTTATGTTTATTTGTCCTGTGGTAACTCCCATTAGTCCTAATTTTCATGGAATTCAGTAGGGGAAAAAATAGTAACATACTCAACATCAAAAAGGACATTTGCTCATTTCAGTTTATCAACTCTATTGGGTCATCTGTCTTTAAAAATATCTCAAGAGACTAAATCTGATTAGTCAGTCCAAATTCATACCTTGAAAGTGTTGAGAAACTCATGGTGTGATTTTTCTTTCTTCTGATCCTCTTCCACTGACTTAGGATCAATCTGTTTGAGTGGAAACTTTATCTGATCTGCCGTTCTATTATCAAACACTATCGGGTCCCATTTAGAAATATCCTCTTTGACATTTTCAAATGCAACTTCTCTCTCAATCTGAAAAAGGAAGTGATTATTAAGATGGCAAGGGGAAACTAGAAAGAATAAGCATAGGTACCAGATCCCACTGTGAGATTCTATTATCCCATTGTGAGAATTTGAAGCATCCCAAATTTTAGATCACTTGGGTTATGGATCAAAACATAACACAACTGTATTGGGTACAATTCAGAGATATCCCTCCCCTGAAGAGCTAAAAAGTGGAAGAAAAAAATCTAACTTAGTCTAAAATTGACATTGTGATAGAGTGCACCAATATTAAAGGAGATTTACTTAAATCAAAATAACCCTAGTTGAATGAACAAAGTGCCAAGTTTGAAGTTAGGTGACTCCCTTAGTTTGTTGATGGGAGCCCCATAGAGGTCATTTTTCTAATGAGTTCTTCTACAGTTCATTGATCCCCTACCCAGTCTGTTAGTGTACTATGCATTCTCTTGTTACTCACCTTATCTGCATGTATTTTTTCCAAAGGTTTGGGCAGGGTGGCATTCTTCTTTGGATTGTGCACTGAGGCAATTTTCTTGACAATGTGAGCATTGCTGGATTTTTGTTTGAGTGACTTCACTAGAGACTGAACATCTACCAATTTCTTTGATTCCTTCTCTTCTGTACCTTTGTTTACCAGATGATACTCGGAGATTTGCAATGAGGGTTCTTTTCTACTGGCAGGCTTTAATCTGGAAATTTAGAGTCAAACAATTTAGAGTAGGTATGCATTTATTGCTGAAAAGTCCAATATACCCAAAAACAAATCTCTACTTCATATATTCCAGTCTAGACTGTGTGTGCCTGAAATATGCATTTGTGGCCTCTCAAGAAACTGTAATTTCATGTGTTAGGCTTTGTTACTTGATAAAGACTTCAGCAACCGCCTCCTGTTCATACCACAATTAGGTATATAAACTCTCACCTTGATTTTTTGTCCAAAGTGCTAATGGTTTCCACTAAGTTCTTGTGCTTGTTAGGCTTTGTTACTTGATAAAGACTTCAGCAACCGTCTCCTGTTCATACCACAATTAGGTATATAAACTCTCACCTTGATTTTTTGTCCAAAGTGCTAATGGTTTCCACTAAGTTCTTGTGCTTAGGAGTAGGTATGCATTTATTGCTGAAAAGTCCAATATACCCAAAAACAAATCTCTACTTCATATGTTCCAGTCTAGACTGTGTGTGCCTGAAATATGCATTTGTGGCCTCTCAAGAAACTGTAATGTCATGTGTGTTAGGCCTTGTTACTTGATAAAGACTTCAGCAACCGTCTCCTGTTCATACCACAATTATATAAACTCTCACCTTGATTTTTTGTCCAAAGTGCTAATGGTTTCCACTAAGTTCTTGTGCTTTGATTCAACTATCTCCGAGTCAGAGAAATCACTCAAGATTTCCTCATCTGAATCCATGGTGTGTGTGGCTGTGGATTCACTTAAAGGGAAACTTTAGGACAGATTTTAAACTAGTATTTTGTTTTGTTTTATTTGAAAATAACAAGTAAATACAAATACAAGAGGATCCTTCCTAATTTCCAAGCTTAGTGATGCATCTCAGTTCAAATAATAGAAAAATTGAAGGTAAAAGAGGTAAAAATCCATGGAAATCATTTTCTCAATTTTCTGAAAGTACAATACAAATCCACTTCCACAATCACAGTAATCCACATTTCGCTTGCTTACAACTGCCGAGGGTTAATTGTCAGATAACGCTTTGTCGAACTGTTGCATTTTTGGATAGTATTTTTTACGCTCTAATTGGACCAAAATTCCAAAATCCAACGTGTTTACATTTTTCAAATTTTAGCGCTGCAAATTGCAAATACATGTGCGCCAACTGATATTTCAAAATCCAAAATTGGACCAAAATTCCAAAATCCAACGTGTGAACGTGTTTACATTTTTCAAATTTTAGCGCTGCAAATTGCAAATACATGTGCACCAACTGAAAAAAAAAAAATCCATGAAATCACAGCACATTGCATACTCGAAGAAATATTAGGGGCTACCGTATCTATTGTACATTTTTCGGCAATCGCCAGGGACCCAGAGGTTGTGGTTATGTAGTATGTACCAGGTTGAGGAAAGCAAGGTTGGTAAACTTGCCTTGTTTTTAAGTTACCACTCCCATGCCAAACTGTAGAAACAATGTATTGTCCTGTCTCACAGTCTCACCTAGTCCGAGCTCTAACCAACCCGGTACATAACCACAACTTCGAAAATTAAATCCCTACTTCTTTTTTTCGTTCCAAAATGTAGTGGAGTGGCTTGATTGGAACGATATATGGGGTCATTCACAATCACTCCACTATTTTTTCAAGAGGTACAGAGAACTGTAACTGCCTTCTTTTTTTTCGTTCCAAAATGTAGTGGAGTGGCTTGACCTTGATTGGAACGATATATGGGGTCATTCACAATCACTCCACTATTTTTTCAAGAGGTACCTACAGAGAACTGTAACTGCTGAGGTTTCAAGTATCATCCCGAAAGCAAATAGAGAAGCAAGACAGGAGAGAAAGAAACTGTCCCAACACCAACCCTCATCTATGTAGGATTATTTTCACCCCAGGTCAGAATGAAACCCATGAGTTAGTGCTTAACAAGAGAAGCAAGACAGGAGGGAAAGAAACTGTCCCAACACCAACCCTCATCTATGTAGGATTATTTTCACCCCAGGTCAGAATGAAACCCATGAGTTAGTGCTTAACAGGCAGGCGTTGCCCTCCAAATTGACCAGGCTAGCATGGTAAAAATTGATTCCACTCACACAAGTCTGAGGTAGACCCCAGGGTCAACTGCTCAAGGCATTTTGGGCAACTATATGAAAAGGAATTGGAAAAAAAAGGAGCAAGTTTTAAATGTAGGTTAGTATTTTATTCAGCACAAACTAGAGGAGGAGAACTATCGATAGCACTATCGATAACTATCGATAGTTTTGACTATCGAACGCTATCGATAGTTTAGGCTTGACTATGCAAGTCTGAGGTAGACCCCAGGGTCAACTGCTCAAGGCATTTTGGGCAACTATGAAAAGGAATTGGGAAAAAAAGGAGCAAGTTTTAAATGTAGGTTAGTATTTTATTCAGCACAAACAGATAGACAAACATTATTTGCTATAAATACTGTATTAGTTCCTTGCAAAAATAGCAAGTTTAACCATAGTCACCTAAACCAAATCTTTTTTTACTTTCCATTACTACAGTATACCTACAGCTATACTAGCAATGAGAAAGTATTGCAATTGGTCCAAAACAAACAGATAGACAAACATTATTTGCTATAAATACTGTATTAGTTCCTTGCAAAAATAGCAAGTTTAACCATAGTCACCTAAACCAAATCTTTTTTTACTTTCCATTACTACAGTATACCTACAGCTATACTAGCAATGAGAAAGTATTGCAACTGGTCCAAATTTTTTCTCTTCTTTTTCAGAACAGAAATTTGGACAATATTGAGCTTATTATTTTGATCTCTCATCTTAGTCCTTAGCAGGTCATTTACTACAAACAAATTAAACATCTAAAATTTCTTGACACCTTGCAAATGATCGATTTTGTTACGCGCCCAATCAGCCTCGTGAGGAAGATGAGTATGTAATATAAATGAACCCTTTATAGGAAATACCTCAGGGCCACTTTTATGATACTCCAAAACACATCTTTCTATTCTACATGCATACCTACCAGGGATCGCAAAAGTTTGGTCAGAAAATTTGCGACATGGGCGGGCGAGCTAAGCACCTCTAGGTTGAGATGTTGAGAGTCAGATAAACACTTGGGTTCAGAGGTGGGTTAGGCATACTTACCGGTTCGATTCCCTGAGGGATCATTTTTTTCCACGCAAATGATCGATTTTGTTACGTGCCCAATCAGCCTCGTGAGGAAGATGAGTATGTAATATAAATGAACCCTTTATAGGAAATACCTCAGGGCCACATTTATGATACTCCAAAACACATCTTTCTATTCTACATCCATACGTACCAGGGATCGCAAAAGTTTGGTCAGAAAATTTGTGACATGGGCGGGCGATACTCCAAAACACATCTTTCTATTCTACATCCATACGTACCAGGGATCGCAAAAGTTTGGTCAGAAAATTTGTGACATGGGCGGGCGAGCTAAGCACCTCTAGGTTGAGATGTTGAGAGTCAGATAAACACTTGGGTTCAGAGGTGGGTTAGGCATACTTATCATATAAAACAATCATTTCTGTACAGTAGTGTACAGCCACTTCTCATAGACAAGTTATGATTTTTCTGGTCCTTCTGACTTCAGTGATTCCAGACCCTGAAACAAGAGCAGAACACAATTAATAAATTTACCTTCAGGTATATGTAGTGGATTTTTTTTTACTAGTTCAGAAACCACAACAATGAAAAATCACTACAAAAAAAGCTGTCACAAATGAGCAGTAACCAGTGTTATTATAGGGTTAGGTTAAACACAAAAAGGAGCTTTCTTTTTCATTGTCATGGGTCATGGCTTCTGAATATTTAACCTTTTTTCAGGCCAATAGATCACATAAGTGTGACATTATTTTGGTCACAAACATTTTCCAATGAAACAGAAGTTTTTATTTTAACTAAATTAAAGCCCACTTTGAACTTTGAGGCTAAGGTGATGTAGGGGTAGACAGCCCTAGAGGATGGATTGATATTATATGAATCTTCCACACAGGCTTGATACTTACAACAAATTTGTAAACATTGTTATGATGCTGCATATCTCTCAACATGGTTTGTCTCATATCAGCTCCTGTAGCATCTCTGCCAAATTTCTGGAAAACAATCACAATATTAGAACAATATTTAAATAACAGATTCAATTTGATGTAATGAAAATGTTTAAATTTGAATATTCTAATGAAAAGTTTGAAAATCATAGGTCATTATACACATTGACTGATCAGTTAATTAATAGTTTGTTTGCCTGGTTTATCAATACTCGTCCGATATGTTTTCTTTGTGGTGAAATATTCATCTTTACATAGGTATGAATTCTTAAGAAAAAGAAGAAATTGAAGGATTGATCCAAGCCCTTAATAAGTTTAATGTAGTGGTCCAATGGGACTGGGTTCCTACCTATGGGGCATTGACTGCCTCTCCTTTCTGAATGAGTTCTACATAGAACCAAGACGGAAATAATTAGGTATACTTTCATTCTGGGTGGATACATCTTGCAAACAATGGTGGGACATACACAGAAGACATAACCAAAAGAAAAATGCAAACTCAACTTACATTTCCATTGGCAAACAGATGCAGGTATTTGGCAGCAAATTCAGCTGGAATCATGATGCCTAGGGAAACAATGACATACGAAGGTAAGATTTCGAACCACATATTGGAAGGTTCCAACGGCGGAGATTTTCTTCGCTAATTCTGTAGAATTATCCGCTTATCAGAAAAATCCTAATCTTTTATCACTTGAACTTTCGACTTTTCACTCAACTGGAACTGGGAGAACCTGGCTATTTTTTTCAAATCGATTGTTTGTTGTTTGAGAGTTTAGCACTTTAGCCACCAGCCCAAGAAAAAAAAAAAATCGAGTGCTTCCTAAAAATATTAAAGCCCGGTATAGCAGCTCTCCCATTATCCTCGGAGACCAATATAATTTATTTTGTACAGAATCCACAGTCTCCAAGCATTCTTAAAATGAATAGGTATTAGAATGATCGGAGACTGTTTTAAAGGCAGTCTTCGAGTTATCGAGTAGGTATGCTAAAAAAAAAACCCTAATTTCAACCTTATGAGCCCGGTTTGTAGTCTGGGCCTAAATATGGGTGCCATCACAGTCACCCATATTTTTTTCAAATGGCTGCTCACATGCTCGCTGATCCACCAAACCTCTTTGGAATTTTTCCTTTACGCACCGATTCCCGCAGGAGGTGGTTCTCCTTTAAATTTAAATCTTTAACTTTAATTGGATTTTGTGATATTTTTTATTACCTTTTTCTGTGTAATTTCGGTGATCCAGTGATAATAACAAAATGTAACAACATTTGAGTAACTATGCTTAACACAATTAAAATTCCTTACAATCTACCAAACCATACTTACAACTTTCAAGCAAAAGGTTATCCTCGAATACCCAATCCAATACCCTATTGGAATTTCAATCCAATTCATACTTACAGTTTTGCAATCAACCAGACACCTTCGAGGAGCCTAGGTCGCGTTACGAGAAGTTGTAAGTGTCACACAAGATTTTGGTATGTCTGATCTCAAATATCTTAAGAGATGATTTCTCTTCATTATTGTATTCCAGCTTCATTCAAACTTCATAATAGAACTCACAAGTTGTCTGCAACTTTCAAGCAAAAGGTTATCCTCGAATACCCAATCCAATACCCTATTGGAATTTCAATCCAATTCATACTTACAGTTTTGCAATCAACCAGACACCTTCGAGGAGCCTAGGTCGCGTTACGAGAAGTTGTAAGTGTCACACAAGATTTTGGTATGTCTGATCTCAAATATCTTAAGAGATGATTTCTCTTCATTATTGTATTCCAGCTTCATTCAAACTTCATAATAGAACTCACAAGTTGTCCGCAACTTTCAAGCAAAAGGTTATCCTCGAATACCCAATCCAATACCTTATTGGAATTTCAATCCAATTCATACTTACAGTTTTGCAATCAAACCAGACACCTTCGAGGAGCCTAGGTCGCGTTACGAGAAGTTGTAAGTGTCACACAAGATTTTGGTATCTCTGATCTCAAATATCTTAAGAAATGATTTCTCTTCATTATTGTATTCCAGCTTCATTCAAACTTCATAATAGAACTCACAAGTTGTCTTCTAACACAAGTGTCCTAAAGATTAAAGTGATTTAGATAGATTGAACCTCAGAACCTTCAAGACACTTTTTTTTACATCCAAAAATAGGGGGCGGTAATGTCCGGTCAGAAAATTTCCGCTACGGTCAGGATTCGAAGCCAGCACCTTCGAATAGAGGTCCAAACCACTCAGCCCCAGGGGTACACAATGACTTACCTATCTGGTGTGAACTTCCAGGAGAAGCAAGACAGGAGAGAAGGAAACTGTCCCAACACCAACCCTCATCTATGTAGGATTATTTTCACTCCAGGTCAGAATGAAACCCATGAGTTAGTGCTTAACAGGCAGGCGTTGCCCTCCAAATTGACCAGGCTAGCATGGTAAAAATTGATTCCACTTGCGCAAGTCTGTGGTAGACCCCAGGGTCAACTGCTCAAGGCATTTTGGGCAACTATGAAAAGGAAAAAAAAAGGAGCAAGTTTTAAATGTAGGTTAGTATTTTATTCAGCACAAACAGATAGACAAATATTATTTGCTATAAATACTGTATTAAGTTCCTTGCAAAAATAGCAAGTCTAACCATAGTCACCTAAACCAAATATTTTTTTACTTTCCATTACTAAAGTATACAGCTATACTAGTAATGAGAAAGTATTGCAATTGGTCCAAATTTTTCTCTCTTCTTTTTTGGAACAGAAATTTGGACAATTGAGCTTATTATTTTGATCTCTCATCTTAGTCCTTAGCAGGTCATTTACTACAAACAAATTAAACATCTAAAATTTCTTGACACCTCTGGTCCAAATTTTTTCTCTTCTTTTTCAGAACAGAAATTTGGACAGTTGAGCTTATTATTTTGATCTCTCATCTTAGTCCTTAGCAGGTCATTTACTACAAACAAATTAAACATCTAAAATTTCTTGACACCTAACATATAAAACAATCATTTCTGTACAGCCACTTCTCTTAGACAAGTTATGATTTTTCTGATCCTTCTGACTTCAGTGATTCCAAACCCTGAAACAAGAGTAGAACACAATTAATAAATTTACCTTCAGGTATATGTAGTGGATTTTTTTTTTTTTTTACTAGTTCAGAAACCACAACAATGGAAAATCACTACAAAAAAAGCTGTCACAAATGAGCAATAACCAGTGTTATTATAGGGTTAGGTTAAACACAAAAAGGAGCTTTCTTTTTCATTGTCATGGCTTCTGAATATTTAACCTTTTTTCAGGCCAATAGATCACATAAGTGTGACATTATTTTGGTCACAAACATTTTCCAATGAAATAGAAGTTTTTATTTTAACTAAATTAAAGTCCACTTTGAGGCTAAGGTGATGTAGGGGTAGACAGCCCTAGAGGATGGATTGATATTATATGAATCTTCCACACATGCTTGATACTTACAACAAATTTGTAAACATTGTTATGATGCTGCATATCTCTCAACATGGTTTGTCTCATATCAGCTCCTGTAGCATCTCTGCCAAATTTCTGGAAAACGATCACAATATTAGAACAATGTTTAAATAACAGATTCAATTTGATGTAATGAAAATGTTTAAATTTGAATATTCTAATGAAAAGTTTGAAAATCATAGGTCATTATACACATTGACTGATCAGTTAATTAATAGTTTGTTTGCCTGGTTTATCAATACTCGTCCGATATGTTTTCTTTGTGGTGAAATATTCATCTTTACATAGGTATGAATTCTTAAGAAAAAGAAGAAATTGAAGGATTGATCCAAGCCCTTAATAAGTTTAATGTAGTGGTCCAATGGGACTGGGTTCCTACCTATGGGGCATTGACTGCCTCTCCTTTCTGAATGAGTTCTACATAGAACCAAGACGGAATTTTGAATTTGAATTTATTTATTTTAAAGTGCATACAATACAATTAGGGAAATAATTAGGTATACTTTCATTCTGGGTGGATACATCTTGCAAACAATGGTGGGACATACACAGAAGACATAACCAAAAGAAAAATGCAAACTCAACTTACATTTCCATTGGCAAACAGATGCAGGTATTTGGCAGCAAATTCAGCTGGAATCATGATGCCTAGGGAAACAATGACATACGAAGGTAAGATTTCGAACCACATATTGCACTCAACTTACATTTCCATTGGCAAACAAATGCAGGTATTTGGCAGCAAATTCAGCTGGAATCATGATGCCTAGGGAAACAATGACATACGAAGGTAAGATTTCGAACCACATATTGATAATTAGGTATACTTTCATTCTGGGTGGATACATCTTGCAAACAATGGTGGGACATACACAGAAGACATAACCAAAAGAAAAATGCACACTCAACTTACATTTCCATTGGCAAACAAATGCAGGTATTTGGCAGCAAATTCAGCTGGAATCATGATGCCTAGGGAAACAATGACATACGAAGGTAAGATTTCGAACCACATATTGGAAGGTTCCAACGGCGGAGATTTTCTTCGCTAATTCTGTAGAATTATCCGCTTATCAGAAAAATCCTTATCTTTTATCACTTGAACTTTCGACTTTTCACTCAACTGGAACTGGGAGAACCTGGCTATTTTTTTCAAGTCGATTGTTTGTTGTTTGAGAGTTTAGCACTTTAGCCACCAGCCCAAGAAAAAAAAAAATCGAGTGCTTCCTAAAATATTAAAGCCCGGTATAGCAGTTCTCCCAGTATCCTCGGAGACCAATATAATTTATTTTGTACAGAATCCACAGTCTCCAAGCATTCTTAAAATGAATAGGTATTAGAATGATCGTAGACTGTTTTAAAGGCAGTCTTCGAGTTATCGAGTAGGTATGCTAAAAAAAACCTAATTTCAACCTTATGAGCCCGGATTTTTAGTCCGGGCCTAAATATGGGTGCCATCACAGTCACCCATATTTTTTTCAAAATGGCTGCTCACATGCTCGCTGATCCACCAAACCTCTTTGGAATTATGGAATTTTTCCTTTACGCACCGATTCCCGCAGGAGGTGGTTCTCCTTTAAATCTTTAACTTTAATTGGATTTTGTGATATTTTTTATTACCTTTTTCTGTGTAATTTCGGTGATCCAGTGATAATAACAAAATGAGTCCATCTCTGTTTGAAGTAGCCAAGTCCAATGTTTTCAAGAACCCATTCACACAGGCCAAATGTGCCACCGCCTCTACCACGATTCAGCCTGGTGATAGTTGTGCATTTGGATCACCCAAATACTTCTTGCTCTGTGGTTTAGGTGGAATCGTGTCTTGCGGTAGTACTCATACCCTGGTCACCCCATTGGATCTTGTCAAGTGCAGACTGCAAGTCAATGCTGACAAGTACAAGAACTTGATCCATGGATTCAAAGTAACCGTTGCTGAAGAAGGAGCTAGAGGTTTAGCAAGAGGATGGGCTCCAACAGCAATTGGTTACTCGGCTCAAGGCCTCTGTAAGTTTGGATTGTACGAGTACTTCAAGGTATTGTACTCTGACATTCTAGGTGAAGAGAATACCTACCTGTGGAGAACATCTCTCTACCTTGCATCTTCTGCTTCTGCTGAATTCTTTGCTGACATTGCTCTAAGTCCCATGGAGGCAGTCAAAGTTAAAATTCAAACTACAGCTGGCTTTGCTAACACACTGAGAGAAGCTGTGCCAAAGATGTATGCTCAGGAAGGCATGAATGCATTTTTCAAGAGTTTGGTCCCTCTCTGGGGTAGACAAATTCCATACACTATGATGAAGTTTGCCTGTTTTGAGAGAACAGTGGAGTTGCTGTATGCACATGTTGTTCCAAAGCCTAGAGCTGATTGTACCAAAGGTGAACAGTTGATTGTGACGTTTGCTGCTGGATACATTGCTGGTGTGTTCTGTGCTATTGTCTCTCACCCTGCTGATACTTTGGTGTCCAAGCTGAACCAAGAGAAAGGAGCAAGTGTTGGAGACATTGTCAAGAAGATTGGATTTGGAGGTTTATGGAAGGGTCTGGGTCCCAGAATCATTATGATTGGTACTCTCACTGCCCTCCAATGGTTCATCTATGATTTTGTCAAGGTGTTTGCTGGAATCCCCAGACCTCCTCCCCTAGAAATGCCTGCTTCCTTGAAAGCTAAGCTTGAAGCTAAATCAGAATAAATTTAAGTTCTTTGAACACTGAGAAGATGATTGAACATTGAGGGAAAAAAATTGGTAGATGATTTTTTTACACATTTCTCTTGAAATTAATTCAATGCTAAGCAATATTACTATCTCAAATTTTAAAAGAATTCTGGTTGCCATATTTATTTTAGGTTCACTCCATATCTGACTGAAGTGTCTTGTAACTCCAAACTGGTTTGTTTTGGGGCTCAAATATTTAGCCATGGGTATGACATTTTCTTGAGATATGAAAAATAATGAAGGTTACAAAGTTAGTATTTATTAACATTTAATTAATTGTAGTTATATGTATTGCTTCAGTCAAGGTGCATTTAATTTGACCTCTTTACATTCCCTGGTATTTCATTCCTTTTTACTGTGAAATAAAATTGAGAACATTCCAAATTTAAATGTGTAATAATATATTACCTCAAGGTTATTCACCAGGCCCAACCTATTTTCTCCCTAAGTTTAGAGATAAGCTATCACTATATCACCACATGCTTGATTCTTTCTGCAACAGGTGTAGTTAATTCTATACCTAAGCATTGTTCCATAGGTATTGTAGATTTAGCTAATTGTTGAAGTAAATTTTTATCACTATTTCTGTTACTTTTTTTTTTGTTTATTTTCTTAATAGAAATAGACATTTGAATTATTATACTCTGTTGTAAAAAAATAAATACAATAAATGTACATCCTACTTAGTTTTTGTTGGTTGTTATTTAAAATGTATTCAGGTTCCTCTCAGAAATAGTTATTTTCTTACCTTGATCTTGTAATTTGATTTGATTAAGTTGTACCTTGAGCCATGAGGCAATCAAAGTTGTTGCAATTAAGGTTTTTAAACATAAATAAAAACAAATGAAATTAACATTTCAATATTAATAAACATTTCATTTCCCTTTGTTTAATTATTAAAATTTATCCATTGGAATTTACAAAATTCAAGTGTATATAGATAGAAGCAATATTGTAAAAAATAAATATGAATCTCTGTTGTTTTGGCCAAGTCTTCACAATCTGTCCTGTTCTTTTTAATGACACAGAGACAAAAATAGTAGATCCTAAAAAACTTAGATCATATTGTTTCCTCTGATAAATCATTACTGATTTGATTGATGTATATTAGAAAAAAAAAAACTTAGATGTCAAGCAAGGGGGTAGGTGTTAGGCTCAGGTTGAAATTCCTGCCTTTAAAAAATTGATGTCTTTTTGTTTGTATAGAAATTATGATGTACAAAAATAAATAGGTAAATAAAATTACATGCTTTAGCAAAATACCAACACTGACACCTGTATCTTGGTACTCAAACAGTTCCATACATCACCCACCTGTCCACCATCAACAACAGATAGCTGGATATGATGCAAAAAATTCTAAATTTACAGAGCAACAAAATTTATTGCAACAAATCATTTAAATAAAAAATCAATTTTGTCAAAGCACACTAAGGATGCAAAAAATTCTAAATTTACAGAGCAACAAAATTTATTGCAACAAATCATTTAAATAAAAAATCAATTTTGTCAAAGCACACTAATGATGCAAAAATTCTAAATTTACAGAGCAACAAAATTTATTGCAACAAATCATTTAAATAAAAAATCAATTTTGTCAAAGCACACTAAAGGAAATATTATGGTACCTATTTTGTCAGATCACACCCTAAAATATCTATCTACCAACCCAACCAGCCTTGGTACTGTAGTGGTTAGCGCGGTGGATTTAGGAACTGGAGGTGGTGGTTAATTCCAAGTCAATTCATAAAATTTATCTAGGTATTAAGTGGGAAACAACATTTAAGTAACTATGCTTAACACAATTAAAATTCCTTACAATCTACCAAACCATACTTGCAACTTTCTATAATTAGGCAGGTAAATACCAAAGAAAATTGGGTTATACTTAAATTATGATTTACTCAACACAAAATGGGTTTATTTATTTATTTATTTTTGCACTCTAAGCAACATAATCACAAGTAAATCAGGTAGGTAATTAATCAGGCACTTACTTTTTTTATGAAATGATGACAAGTTGTGAGTCGAAAACAAAGTAAGGGAGCTAATTACGTACCTATCAATAATAAATTTGAAAATTATTCTTTGAATTTTTCCGAAGCATAATTAAAATTGATTATTTAATTCACAATCCACAAGTTAACACAAAACAACAGGATTTCATTGCCAGATGATGTTTCTGCTGTAGGTTCCAGTTTCATTCCTCTGTTTGAGTAGATTTTTACTTACATTCCAGTTTGCAATCCAGGAGGGCCAACTAATGAATTCTTTTTGTGGCAACAGTGAATTTTCAATAAACAAAGATAGATCATTTAAGAATGGATAAATATTTTTCACAAGTGGCTCACATAAAAAAGATCTTTCCAAAAACACAAATTTAGGTATGAAAATATTTTTTACTTAATGGCATGCAACTACTTATTTAAAAGATATAAGTGCACTTGTTCTTAAAGTACCTAATTGAATTAAGTATTTACTTACTTAAGTAAGAACTTTGTTGTTAAAATGACCTACTTAGATAAGTTTAATTTTATTATTTTCATAAAGAATTTATTTGTTTTACTGAGATTTTGGTCAGATCTTTCCAAAAACACAAATTTAGGTATGAAAATATTTTTTACTTAATGGCATGCAACTACTTATTTAAAAGATATAAGTGCACTTGTTCTTAAAGTACCTAATTGAATTAAGTATTTACTTATATTTACTTACTTAAGTATGAACTTTGTTGTTAAAATGACCTACTTAGATAAGTTTAATTTTATTATTTTCATAAAGAATTTATTTGTTTTACTGAGATTTTGGTCACTCCATTTAAACATCAATTTATTATTAATTCTTTTTTATATTATTTAAGAATACCTATTCAAAGCATGTATTTTATATAATTGTTTAAAAAACCTAGAATATTTTCAATTACATAATTTATGTTGAATTAATGATTTGTCTATTAATTAACCTAATTGGTTAAATTTAATGTTCATAGTTTACTTGAAAATCTCTAGAATACTCAAGTTAATTTGACCAAAAACAAAAATAGGTACCTAAATAAGTAGATTACAGAAATAATGCACAAAATCTGATTTTTGTGATGATCTTAAACACCTACATATTGAAGAATTTATTTTGTACAGAATCCACAGTCTCCAAGCATTCTTAAAATGAATAGGTACCTATTAGAATGATCGTAGACTGTTTTAAAGGCAGTCTTCGAGCTATCGAGTAGGTATGCTAATAGTCCAGTAAGATGAGGATTTTTCCAGGAAAAAATTCCCAAAGTTTTTTTCTCGACGGTTTTATATGTATTTTTTGGCGCTGAAATCTTTTATCACTTGAACTTTCGACTTTTCACTCAACTGGAACTGGGAGAACCTGGCTATTTTTTTCAAATCGATTGTTTGTTGTTTGAGAGTTTAGCACTTTAGCCACCAGCCCAAGAAAAAAAAAAAATCGAGTGCTTCCTAAAAATATTAAAGCCCGGTATAGCAGCTCTCCCATTATCCTCGGAGACCAATATAATTTATTTTGTACAGAATCCACAGTCTCCAAGCATTCTTAAAATGAATAGGTATTAGAATGATCGGAGTCTCAAATCAACGCGACGATTTTGCTTGGTTTGTCCGCGACGCCAGCGGTGACAGCACATTGGATGCACCAGAGCTCAATAGATCTCAGAAGTTAATTAACGTTGCGCGTGGTTGATATTTGGATAGGTGACCTTCAGGACAATCGCGTGTTGTCGCCTTTTCCCAACTCTATTCAGGCTTGTTGAAGTTAGTGTGATGAGGTGTTTAGCTTGTCGTCGAATTGAGGGTAAAACCATCTTCACTAAAGATTTTAGCGCTGCTATGTTAGCAGAGTTATAGGAATACAGGATGTAGGTAGGATAAGGAAAGAAAAAGACCCACTCATGTTCCTTTTAATTTGAGAGGGGGGGGGGGGAAATCAACCTCTGCCACTCTGTCTCTCAATGTAAGCAGATGTTCCATTTACCTCCAATTATTGTCACAATTTCCAATTGATAAGTAGTTATCACAATTTATACCAAAATAATATCATTTGTTCAATATAGGTACACATTGATAAAATATTTGATGACACCTGTTTGGTTTAAATGAATTTGACAGACAACAGTGGGGAAAAAAACAATATTAGAAAAAAATTAATGGATAAAAATACACTGAGAGTACACTACCTTCTTGGTTAGATGTTTGTGATTCAAGGTTAGCAGGTATACAGCGATACCTATCAAATACATTAGGTACTTTCCTTATTATAGGAATACAGGATGTAGGTAGGATAAGGAAAGAAAAAGACCCACTCATGTTCTTTTTAATTTGAGAGAGGGGAAATCAACCTCTGTCACTCTGTCTCTCACCTGATTGCGATTTTTTCACCTCCTCGGAGAAACTTTTCTGCAGGGCCAAGTCTCCTTCTAGTTTGGCCAGTCTCCCACTGGATATCATTTTACCCAGCTCTTCATTCTCTTGGTACAGGAGTCTGCATTTGGCCATGAGCCGCTTCCCTGTATTACTGTGACCACAAATCAAAAGAAATTGCTGAGATGTAGAAGAATTGTGAAATGTGAAGTGCAAAAATGTTAAGTTGCTTTGAGGAACACAGCTCGGACTATTTTTCAGAGGAACTACTTAAATTTTCAAGACTCCATACTTACATGACTTACTTCTTTTAGCATTTAAATAAATTTAAAGAAAGTGATTTAGACAGATTGAACCTCAGAACCTTCAAGACACTTTTTTTACATCCAAAAATAGGGGGCGGTAAAGTCCGGTCAGAAAATTTCCGCTACGGTCGGGATTCGAAGCCAGCACCTTCGAATAGAGGTCCAAACCACTCAGCCCCAGGGGTACACAATGACTTACCTATCTGGTGTGAACTTCCAAACACCTACATAATATTGAAGAAACAGTTTACATTATACCTACTTACTTAAGTAATACCAGACACTAATATCAATATTATCTGTTATTCATGTTGACCAGTATAAAGTTAACAAAAGACATTTAGACATGAGTGTAAGCAGATGATCCATTTACCTCCAATTATTGTCACAATTTCCGATTGATAAGTAGTTATCACAATTTATACCAAAATAATATCATTTGTTCAATATAGACATTGATAAAATATATGATGATACCTGTTTGGTTTAAATGAATTTGACAGACAACAGTGGGGGAAAAAAAAAACAATATTAGAAAAAAATTAATGGATAAAAATACACTGAGAGTACACTACCTTCTTGGTTAGATGTTTGTGATTCAAGAGCACACATTGATAAAATATATGATGATACCTGTTTGGTTTAAATGAATTTGACAGACAACAGTGGGGGGAAAAAAACAATATTAGAAAAAAATTAATGGATAAAAATACACTGAGAGTACACTACCTTCTTGGTTAGATGTTTGTGATTCAAGAGCACCAACATAATTTTCAATATCACAAATATAATCAAACAAGGCATCCTTTGATAAGTTTGATTTTTGTTCATCACTAAGCAGGAGGGGTTTATTTATATTTGGGGGTGTTGGAGGTGTCCTTGGAGGGGGAGGGGTTTTGGGGCTTTTAGGGTGAATTTTGGGAGGATCATGATCACCACATTTACTACTTTTGGATGAATTCAAAATTTCATCTGACATTGTTATCTGAAAAATGAAAGAGAACAGTGTGTTACACAAATTCAAATTTGATGTCATTCTTAGATAAATAAATCATGATAATAGATTCAATCAAAATGGTACCAATTCACAATCCCAGATAATTTTTAAAAGAGGTTTAACAGAGGGAACTGTAACTATTAAGGTTAAGGCAAAGAAGAAAAACAGGATAGTAGAAAGCAAGTTGTTCTAAGAACAAACCTTATATGTATAGGATAAACTCTATGCAAAGTGGGAATCCAAACCATGACCTAGTGGTTACAAGGCAAACATGCTACCCTCCAGCTGGCTAGCTAAAACGTAACTTTTAAGGTGTAAAGTAGAAAGCATACCGAATTAATCTTTTGAACCAAGTGACCCTCAACCACTGACCTGGAGGTCAATAGCATTGAATAACTTACTGTATGGTGTTTGGTTCCCTTCAAAGAGAACAGTGTGTTACACAAATTCAAATTTGATGTCATTTTTAGATAAATAAATCATGATAATAGATTCAATCAAAATGGTACCAATTCAAAATCCCTGATAATTTTTAAAAGAGGTTTAACAGAGGGAACTGTAACTATTAAGGTTAAGGCAAAGAAGAAAAACAGGATAGTAGAAAGCGAGTCGGACAGTGTGTTACACAAATTCAAATTTGATGTCATATTTAGATAAATAAATCATGATAATAGATTCAATCAAAATGGTACCAATTCACAATCCCTGATAATTTTTAAAAGAGGTTTAACAGAGGGAATTGTAACTATTAAGGTTAAGGCAAAGAAGAAAAACAGGATAGTAGAAAGCGAGTCGTTCTAAGAACAAACCTTATATGTATAGGATAAACTCTATGCAAAGTGGGAATCCAAACCATGACCTAGTGGTTACCAGGCAAACATGCTACCCTCCAGCTGGCTGGCTAAACTGTAACTTTTAAGGTGTAAAGTAGAAAGCATACCAAATTAATCTTTTGAACCAAGTGACCCTCAACCACTGACCTGGAGGTCAATAGCATTGAATAACTTACTGTATGGTGTTTGGTTCCCTTACAGTCCTTACACTTTTTACAAGCAAACATTTCTTATAAGCACTAGGCTGCAGGTTCAATTCCCACCCGGGGCAGATTTTATATAGTGTTCATTCTCGGAATGGCTGGCTTTCTCCTATCCTGTCTTCCTTCTCCCTTCAATTTTGGGACGATAAGACCATGTAGCAGTTGCAGTTCCCTCTGTCAAACCTCTTAAAAAAAAAAAAAAAAAAAAAAAAAAAAAAAAAA
>NW_007377648.1:137986-150486 GCF_000475195.1 Diaphorina citri
AAAGACGAAGAGCTAGAACGTAAGTGTTACTCATATCATGTTTCTCTCTGTATAGGTATAAAATTATAAATCTCAAAGTCGATCACCGAAAAGGGTGAACAGTTGATTGTGACCTTTGCTGCTGGATACATTGCTGGTGTGTTCTGTGCTATTGTCTCTCACCCTGCTGATACTCTGGTGTCCAAGCTGAACCAAGAGAAAGGAGCAAGTGTTGGAGACATTGTGAAGAAGATTGGATTTGGAGGTTTATGGAAGGGTCTGGGTCCCAGAATCATTATGATTGGTACTCTCACTGCCCTCCAATGGTTCATCTTCGCCAGGGACCCAGAGGTTGTGGTTATGTACCAGGTTGAGGAAGGCAAGGTTGGTAAACTTGCCTTGTTTTTAAGTTACCACTCCCATGCCAAACTGTAGAATGTATTGTCCTGTCTCACCTAGTCCGAGCTCTAATCAACCCGGTACATAACCACAACCAGAACAATTCTTCGAAAATTAAATCCCTACTTCTTCTTTTTTTTTTAAGAGGTTTGACAGAGGGAACTGTAACTGCTATGGTCTTATCGTCCCGAAATCGAAGAGAGCCTGTCTCACTTAGTCCGAGCTCTACTCAACCCGGTACATAACCACAACCAGAACAATACTTCGAAAATTAAATCCCTACCTACTTCTTTTTTTCGTTCCAAAAAGTAGTGGAGTGGCTTGATTGGAACGATATATGGGGTCATTCACAATCACTCCACTATTTTTTCAAGAGGTACAGAGAACTGTAACTGCATTAATTTTCGACCTTTTACAGTTATTTTTTCGGAGTTTTGACCTCAGATTTATATTTTTCCCAACTTTTTACATAGGAATCGACCATTTATTTAAATAATTTTTACCCATATGCAACTGCTCCATTATAACATCCTCCAATTTCATACCTTTTACCTAGGTACAGGTTTAAATGAACCTCTAGGTAAAAGTCAAAAGTTTCATCCTCCAATCTCATACCTTTTACCTACAGGTTTAAATGAACCTCTAGGTAAAAGTCCAAAGTTTTTCTTTTTCTTTATTATTTAACTTTATTTCATTTAACACCATAGGCAATAATAATAATTGTGTGTTTAAAATAATTAACATACCTAATAGACATAGAAGATTCGTGAATGAAGTATGAAGCTCTGTGTAGGTAGAATTTGGTGACACTATCGGGTGACATAGGTTTGTTGCTATAGTTTCGGCAAAAGCTCTTTCACCATTTAAAGAGGCAATGATGCCAATATCCTTGGTGGGTATGCTTTCCTAATGAAGGATTGAAAGAAATCTTCATGCCCTAATGTTGTTGTGGCCAATCTTTTAGAATCAAATTGAATAAAATCTCATCTTCCTACAACTTACTCTTACCTAACTGTAGGTATAATAAGTAGATAACACCTATACTCCAGGGATCCAAGGTTAGCTCTTTACCCGTAACGACAAAGGCAATATTTGCCAATACTTATCCTCTCCCTCGAAATAATTCGGATTAGGTATATAAAACCACCCATCTTCCCAGTTCGATTATCAAAAAGGAAAATGATGAAACATCGAAGAGAGAACGAGGCAAAGCTCATTGAATGCTAGGAGTTGGATTTTGCTTGGTTGCTTCATTCAAGTTTCTGCTCGCTATCAGTTATCAGTATCATTACATTCACAGTACTTGGCGAGCATCAGGCTAGTACACATCTGTGATAAGAACAAGTGTCCTGATAAGAAATAAAAAAATATTTTAGCAAAAAAATACGCTCGAAAAAAAAGTAAAAAATTCATGACACCCATTTTGTTTTTTTAGTAATTATTCAAATTTCAAATCAAAATTAATTTTGTAAAATTAATTATTAAGTTAAAATTAAGTTGTACCTTTAGAAAACCGGCCAAATAAGTTTCACTCGAAAAATATACCGGCTGACTGACTACGGAGATTTACCTGTTGCATGAAATTTTGCCGGTATTTGACTGACTTTTGTGTGATACGGTTCAACCCTCTTGAAATTATTACCTGATATTTCCTCAAACTGTGTACCTACTACTCCTGAGGTGTTCAAAATAGCAACAGATTCTCACTGATATCGGACACTTCCATTGAATTCTGAACTCTGTGTACTGGCATCTCGAGGGGTTCGAAAAATCACCAATCCTGAGTGATTCAAGAATGAGCACTAACTTTCATACATCAGTGTGTTAAATCGTCAACTGTCATACTGTCGAGATGGAAATCTTTGTTAACATTTCGTTCCGTTTTGAAGGGGTTCCTTCCTTCCCTCCCTCCCCCCCTCTTTTTTCACCCCTTTTCTCGAATCGGTAAATTGCTAAAAGTCAAAACCTAAAACCTTAAATTCACATTGTTTGGAAAGTTTGTCTGTATGTTGTTTGTTTGTTTCACCACAACTCTCGAACGGGTTGTCCGATTTTGATGAATTTTGGCCAAAATTTTCAACACATACCTAATGGAAAATTTCTGACTACATTTTGAACCCTATCGGCCCTTCGGGAAGGTCCCTAGAAGGGGCTTTCTCCCGAGTAAGTTCTTAGGTATACAGTTCACTGAACCACTACTTAGTACATCTAAAGCAGCGCGCAGACTGATCATACACTTCCAACACTTCAGGCATTTCCGACAAATTTTGTATTTTGCTTCCTATGTCAAGTAATGGTAGTCCGCACACCTATCCGTATCAGACATTTCCAACACTTCCGACATACTACCATTACTTAACATAGGAAGCAAAATACCTTTTTACAAGCAAACATTTCTCATAAGCACTAGGCTGTGGGTTCAATTCCCGCCCGGGGCAGATTTTATATAGTGTTCGTTCTCGGAACGGCTGGCTTTCTCCTATCCTGTCTTCCTTCTCCCTTCAATTTCGGGACGATAAGACCATAGCAGTTGCAGTTCCCTCTGTCAAACCTCTTAAAAAAAAAAAACATTTATTACCTAAGTCAATTTTTTGTTTCATTTTCTAAATAAGAAACTTATTGGAATTCCAAAAATACCTACTTGATATTCTGTGTATAAAGGAAAAGTATTCATTCATTAGGAGGCAACAACTTAACCCAAGCAATGGAGTCTACTGTAGCCAAGATTCCGAACCTGTCTATTCATGAATCCATCATACTGACCTTACACTAGAAGTTGTACTTATTTTAATCAATAATGTGATAGAGAATACCACGAAATTAAAACAAAATTAGGTATTTTTTTGTTACTTATAACGAATAAAAAAAAATATTATTCACACATCAAGCAGGACATTTTCTGAAAACTTGCATTTTTTATTTGTTTGGAAATTTGACGCCATTTTGAAATTTCAAACGTCAATAAACCAAATGCGTTTTTAATGGGATGGAAAAAAATCCCACCATGGGATTTTTGTGGGAGCATAACAAACGCGCATAATAAAAATATCGGTGAAGTTGTCACATCCACCAAAAATAGATAAACTGGCACATCCACTATTGGTGAAATAGATTAGTTGCGCTTACTTGGGTGATGTTTCAAAGTCATAGAGCAGGAAAAATGAGGACCAACGGAATTTTTTTTTCTTCTACGACTTCTAGATCCCGAGATAAATCGATTAAAAAAACGCCGGTAAATCGTGAACTTTGACGTCACGGCATACGCTCTCGTAGGCGATGACGTCACATCAAATGTCCCGAGCAAAGCTCCCTCGCAGGCAACGCATTAATGTGTTTGTGTGCATACGTTTCTGCGCAGTTCTTTCTGCTCCTCCGCTAGCGCGCTTGCATAGTGGCGCTACCTAACGGACGAAAAAAACAACTGCGTAAAGTCTGACGTCACACATATTTAAACTCTTTCATTAGAACGGAAAATGAAAATTTAATTTTCGACCTTTTACAGTTATTTTTTCGGAGTTTTGACCTCAGATTTATATTTTTCCCAACTTTTTACATAGGAATCGACCATTTATTTAAATAATTTTTACCCATATGCAACTGCTCCATTATAACATCCTCCAATTTCATACCTTTTACCTAGGTACAGGTTTAAATGAACCTCTAGGTAAAAGTCAAAAGTTTTTCTTTTTCTTTATTATTTAACTTTATTTGATTTAACACCATAGGCAATACTAATAATTGTGTGTTTAAAATAATTAACATACCTAATAGACATAGAAGATTCGTGAATGAAGTATGAAGCCCTGTGTAGGTAGAATTTGGTGACACTATCGGGTGACATAGGTTTGTTGCTATAGTTTCGGCAAAAGCTCTTTCACCATTTAAAGAGGCAATGATGCCAATATCCTTGGTGGGTATCTCTCCTGGTGGGGCCAATGCTTTCCTAATGAAGGATTGAAAGAAATCTTCATGTCCTAATGTTGTTGTGACCAATCTTTTAGAATCAAATTGATTTTTTTTTTTTTTTTTTAGAGGTTTGACAGAGGGAACTGTAACTGCTATGGTCTTATCGTCCCGAAATCGAAGAGAGAAAAAATATTCAAATAAATACTCGCCATCAAACAAAAACTCGTACGTAGCTGATTTATTAATCTTAAAATCTCATTATACAATAGATTGGTGCGTGTGGACATACACATGAAAATCACCGTTTTCACATCCAGATGTAAACATGTCGATCTATTGTACAATGAGTAGGTCAGATAAGTTTTACCGGACTTTAGTTCCGTTCTAACATTGCTTTTGGGTAAAATTTAACAAGATCTTGTATCTGAACCAACTGACCAAATGAAAATAATAAAATTGACAATAAAGGTAACCCAATGAGATTTTATATTTCAATAATATTTTTTTTTCTCCATCTTTCTATTGTACAATGAGTAGGTAAGATAAGTTTTGCCGGACTTTAGTTCCGTTCTAACATTGCTTTTGGGTAAAATTTAACAAGATCTTGTATCCGAACCAACTGACCAAATGAAAATAATAAAATTGACAATAAAGGTAACCCAATGAGATTTTGTATTTCAATAATATTTTTTTTCTCCATCTTTTTCAGAAGGTGCACCTGCCAACTGAAACCCAAATGTTGTCTATATTAAACATCATACCTCCATCTTTTTCAGAAGGTGCACCTGCCAACTGAAACCCAAATGTTGTCTATATTAAACATCATACAAAGGTAAAGATAAAAACACATTCAATTGAAGAAACTCTTCATCACAGGGCCGGATTTACCCAAGTGACTAATGCCATGGGCCTTGGGGCACTTTCTCCATCTTTTTCAGAAGATGCACCTGCCAACTGAAACCCAAATGTTGTCTATATTAAACATCATACAAAGGCAAAGATAAAAACACATTCAATTGAAGAAACTCTTCATCACAGGGCCGGATTTACCCAAGTGACTAATGCCATGGGCCTTGGGGCACTTTCAGGAACTTTTACTACCTACTTGGATATTATGATTCATGAATTACTTATTTGGACCTTTTTTTTATAATGGTCCATTATCATAATAGGTTTCAGAGCACAGTAAAAAAAAGTGTCTGTCCTGTAGGGTGGTAAATCCAGCTCTTTCAATACTTATCCTATGAGAAAACAATACCAATTACATAGTACAAAATAATGGTCCATTATCATAATAGGTTTCAGAGCACAGTAAAAAAAAAGTGTCTGTCCTGTAGGGTGGTAAATCCAGCTCTTTCAATACTTATCCTATGAGAAAACAATACCAATTACATAGTACAAAAACATCAATTGATGAAGGCACATAATATTTTATTGAGCACTTGGTGTTTGCATCAGAGTAGAAGTTTGCTACTTGGAACTTACGTGTTTCAAACCAACATTATCATCAACATGTAACACAACCTTTGTGTCAAGGGCCCAAGAATTGGGCAGATGAGCTTGAGCGGACATGGTGAGTTAAATTTAATATTGATGAAGGCACATAATATTTAATTGAGCACTTGGTGTTTGCATCAGAGTAGAAGTTTGCTACTTGGAACTTACGTGTTTCAAACCAACATTATCATCAACATGTAACACAACCTTTGTGTCAAGGGCCCAAGAATTGGGCAGATGAGCTTGAGCGGACATGGTGAGTCAAATTTAATGTCTCAACAAAAATCTCTAGGTCAAAATATGGTTCACAGTTTTACAGAACTTCACAACAGCTTTGGCACATATTATTTCGGTAAATTCTATTCATCAATATTTTCATTTTGGTTTTAGCTTTATTTGCAAGAAAAAAGGGATATTTAAAAATTAAAATATCTCACTTAAATCTCTAGGTCAAAATATGGTTCACAGTTTTACAGAACTTCACAACAGCTTTGGCACATATTATTTTGGTAAATTCTATTCATCAATATTTTCATTTTGGTTTTAGCTTTATTTGCAACAAAAAAAAGGATATTTAAAAATTAAAATATCTCACTTCCAGATTTCACATAATTATTTTACATAAGAAGAATGAGGTTTAGAAAAAAATTCAATTTATTTGTATCATTTGATAATAGGTAGACCAACATTTCATTTGAAATCTGTACAGGTAAGTAAGGTATCCAAATCAATAAGTCGAATTGTGGCATTTCTACAAATGAAATAAAAAGTAAATAGAGTCCTTGGATTTGATACCTTGTATTAATCAAATAGGTAAAGGTAAGAACCAAAGTGTGATTTCAAATGAAGTGTTTATTTGGTCATAATGAAAAATCATCAATAAGCTATTGTATTTGTTACTTTTTAAGTATTTTTTTTTCTTTTTTCCAAAATAGTTAAAACAATAGGAAAATTGTAATATTATTTTGATGAATTCCTACTGTTTCAGTAATTAATTTATTAAAAGAAATATTTTATGTAGACACTTTTTTTTTAAGGGAGATAGCAAATGGTAGAATGATACCTACTTGTTGGGCAGGTTATTAGGAAAATATCAGATCTTATGTATAAAATGTATTGGTATAAGTAGGTTATAGTTAGTGGAGAAATAAGTACCCATTACAAAAGGCACATACTATAATTAGGCAGATAAATACCAAAGAAAATTAGGTTATACTTAAATTATGATTTACTCAACACAAAATGGGTTTATTTATTTATTTATTTTTGCAAACACAGGGGAGAGGAAGACAAGAGGTTATTTGAATGAACGAACGAAGTGAAGATCAAACTAAGATTCAACGAGAGGCATGAATAACCTGGTATTCCAGAGCGCCCTAAAAAAAAAATCTCATATCAACGCGACGATTTTGCTTGGTTGGTCCGCGACGCCAGCGGTGACAGCACATTGGATGCACCAGAGCTCAATAGATCTCAAAAGTTAATTAACGTTGCGCGTGGTTGATATTTGGATAGGTGACCTTCAGGACAATCGCGTGTTGTCGCCTTTTCCCAACTCTATTCAGGCTTGTTGAAGTTAGTGTGATGAGGTGTTTAGCTTGTCGCCGAATTGAGGGTAAAACCCTCTTCACTAAAGATTTTAGCGCTGCTAAGTTAGCAGGTATACAGCGATACCTATCAAATACATTAGGTATCTACTTCCTTATTATAGGAATACAGGATGTAGGTAGGATAAGGAAAGAAAAAGACCCACTCATGTTCTTTTTAATTTGAGAGGGGGGGGAAATCAACCTCTGTCACTCTGTCTCTCACCTGATTGCGATTTTTTCACCTCCTCGGAGAAACTTTTCTGCAGGGCCAAGTCTCCTAATATTGAAGAAACAGTTTACATTATACCTACTTAAGTAATACCAGACACTAATATCAATATTATCTGTTATTAATGTTGACCAGTATAAAGTCAACAAAAGACATTTAGACATGAGTGTAAGCAGATGATCCATTTACCTCCAATTATTGTCACAATTTCCGATTGATAAGTAGTTATCACTTCCTATTTCTCTTGTAATACATACTCCTGTATTGTCCTCTGTCATAAACCTGAGTCCTGTATGTATGCCTCCTGTAATAATCCTGTATGTAATAATAAGCATATCTGCATCAGAGGACTTTTTGAACGGAAATAATGCCAACCACTGAGATCTCATTTCGCTGTTATGTATATCACATATGGATGTACATTTCGCTGCTCCATACTTACTTACATATGTATATACCTACATATTTTGAACATTTTCCTGCTATTTGACGAAAAAATACATACTTCCAACGAAAACTCAAGATAGCGGAAGCCTAGGTGCCTGGCTGTACTCGGTAGCTCGTACTTCCGCCCTTGTGAAAGCATAGGTATACAAAATCAGCTGATAATCTCCCTCGGCACCGGTAGAGAGGATGTTAGGTGAAATAGGGGCTAGGAACCATATGGTAGTCATGTACTGCGGTAGAGATGGAAGGAAACAAACCAGTGGTGTGTGTCCGAATGAGGGACTGGTGTTTTTTACCCTAACTCTGATCCCCGTGACTAAGCCATCCACTGATATATTGACTCTTCCTCTGGAGGTTGTTAATTTTGAAATATTGACCGCACTTTACCCTAATAAAGCGGACTTGGTGAATATTCCTCTACTGAAGTGATATGGAAGAAAGAAGTAACAACTGAATAGGTAATGCTTGCAATTTTCATGATATTGTGTCCGATAGGTACCTATGTGGTATTTAGTTTGCAATAGTCCCAGTGGTAGTATTAGTGGAGATGCCAAATAACCCTTTAGTGGAGATGCCAAATAACCCTTTAGTGGAGATGCCAAATTTAATAACCCTTTAGTGGAGATGTCAAATAACCCTTTAGTGGAGATGTCAAATAACCCTTTAGTGAAGGTGGCAAATAACTTTTTAGAAAGACCAGATTTTTCGTAGATATTATGAATGGCATCTCGCATTCTCCATCAAGTCGGTCAGATTTCAATACACCATCCCCAACTTGGTCTTCTCCTAAAAACCCTGAAAGAAAAAGTCCAACACAAACTTGATAAGATATCGGAAATGATTGACTAGAAATGCAAATTTGAATAGAAATTTACCTAAAAGTCCGGTTTACTTCCAGAAACCGGCGACAACATTGTGTCAAATTCTTCTAAAAATCACTCTAACGGCTAGAAATTCTTCTAGAAACAGCCCTGTCTGCTGAAAATTCTCCTGGAAAGGTAGAAACCGGTGACTTACCATCAAGTTCGTGAAGATCTTCAATTCTTCACATCCTAGGTCGGCTCTTAGAAGTCTTAGAATGATGAAAGACCATTATCTGGATGGCGACTCTCCACACCGGGATATTCGACTGAATGAAGTGTTCAACAAGATCACGTACATATTAGAATGATGAAAGACCATTATCTGGATGGCGACTCTCCACACCGGGATATTCGACTGAATGAAGTGTTCAACAAGATCACGTACATCTGGCATCACAACTCGGTGACCAAGGGTTCGGGGAAGCCTACAACCATGACATGCGATGTGATAGAATCGGTCCGATCAGATCTCAACGTGCCTATCAGCAATAATGGTGAGTAACTCACCATTCTTCATTTACTACTTAGGTATTTATGTATTTACAGGTTTACACTATTTACCTTGGGAACCTCTGACAGCAGGACTTCTTTTTTCATCATAGGCGAATTTATTATTTATATAATATCTAAGGCTTCTTGGAGGTTGGAGGACCATTTTTTTGCCAATGGCGATCCAAAATAAGACTCGTTCCTTTTTTCAATATTCGAATTTCCCAATCTCTCCATTTGGCGTTATTTAACAACTAAACATAGCTACATATTAACTATACAAGCATATAATTAACATGTTCACATAACATACTATATCTATTGCTCGTAGGTATCTTCCTTATACCAAAGTATTTTTGGCCGGAGATAAGTCACCGAGATATACCTATACCAATAATAGAGGATCCATACGTATAAATTACAAGCTTTAACTGAGCTATAAATATAAATTTCATTCCCTCTCCATCTTTCTTTTTCTCTACGGGAGCTTATCCTTATTTTCCATTCTCTTCCCTAAGCCTATCCTACTTCCGCTCTTTCTCTCCTCTTCCTTCCTTCGGCTCTTTCTCTATTTTCTCCTCTTTCCGATTCTCCATCCCTGTCCTCTTTTTCCCCCGTCCCTTCCTTTTCTCTCTCTCTCTCCTTCCTCCTTCACTTTGCCCCTTTCCTCTCTCTCTCTCTCTTTCTCTCTCGGTATGTTACCATTTTATTCCTGGATCTCATCGAGAAAATTACATTTTTTTCCCTCTTGAACGAGAGAGAGAGAGAGAGAGGCTGAAAATCAGCGGGAGAGACTGAAAAAAGAGCTTTCTGACGACAGTTTCTAAGTTTCTATTTAATTTTCGAATTCCAGAGAGAGAGAGAGAGAGAGAGAGGCTGATTTCCAGTTCCATGCACAGTGGAAAATTTCTCGTTCAAATTCTCTCTCTCTCTCTCTCTCTCTCTCTCTCTCCAACTTGTTCGAGGGCGAAATCATTTTTACTCAGCAGGGATGCTGTGAGGGGAGAGAGGAAGAGGGGGAGGGATAAAGAGGAGGAGGAGGGGGGGGGGCAGTTAAGAGAGCGTAATTAATTTGTATGTTTGCGATCAGTTTCTGTTTTGAAGGGGGGACTCTAAGGTTGTGAGGCTCCTGTAATACCTACTCCTGTATTTTCCTGCAATACTCCTGTATTTTCCTATTTCTCTTGTAATACATACTCCTGTATTGTCCTCTGTCATAAACCTGAGTCCTGTATGTATGCCTCCTGTAATAATCCTGTATGTAATAATAAGCATATCTGCATCAGAGGACTTTTTGAACGGAAATAATGCCAACCACTGAGATCTCATTTCGCTGTTATGTATATCACATATGGATGTACATTTCGCTGCTCCATACTTACATTAATACCTACATATTTTGAACATTTTCCTGCTATTTGACGAAAAAATACATACTTCCAACGAAAACTCAAGATAGCGGAAGCCTAGGTGCCTGGCTGTACTCGGTAGCTCGTACTTCCGCCCTTGTGAAAGTATAGGTATACAAAATCAGCTGATAATCTCCCCCGGTACCGGTAGAGAGGATGTTAGGTGAAATAGGGGCTAGGAACCATATGGTAGTCATGTACTGCGGTAGAGATGGAAGGAAACAAACCAGTGGTGTGTGTCCGAATGAGGGACTGGTGTCTTTTACCCTAACTCTGATCCCCGTGACTAAGCCATCCACTGATATATTGACTCTTCCTCTGGAGGTTGTTAATTTTGGAATATTGACCGCACTTTACACTAATAAAGCGGACTTGGTGAATATTCCTCTACTGAAGTGATATGGAAGAAAGAAGTAACAACTGAAGTAGGTAATGCTTGCAATTTTCATGATATTGTGTCCGATAGGTAGGTGCATATCTGGTATTTAGTTTGCAATAGTCCCAGTGGTAGTATTAGTGCAGATGCCCAATAACCCTTTAGTGGAGATGCCAAATAACCCTTTAGTGGAGATGCCAAATAACCCTTTAGTGGAGATGCCAAATAACCCTTTAGTGGTGTAGGTAATGCTTGCAATTTTCATGATATTGTGTCCGATAGGTAGGTACCTATGTATGTGGTATTTAGTTTGCAATAGTCCCAGTGGTAGTATTAGTGGAGATGCCAAATAACCCTTTAGTGGAGATGCCAAATAACCCTTTAGTGGAGATGCCAAATAACCCTTTAGTGGAGATGTCAAATAACCCTTTAGTGAAGATGCCAAATAACCCTTTAGTGGAGATGCCAAATAACCCTTTAGTGAAGATGCCAAATAACCCTTTAGTGGAGATGCCAAATAACCCTTTAGTGGAGATGCCAAATAACCCTTTAGTGGAGATGCCAAATAACCCTTTAGTGAAGATACCAAATAACCCTTTAGTGGAGATGCCAAAAAACCCTTTAGTGGAGATGTCAAATAACCCTTTAGTGAAGGTGGCAAATAACTTTTTAGAAAGACCAGATTTTTCGTAGATATTATGAATGATCTAATTGGATTGTCTTTAATAGGTACCTATAATAATTATAAATTATTTACAATTAGTGGAGATGTCATATAGCCCATTCCATAGTATGTCTCTCATCAGATGAGCGAGAAGAGATATTAACATCGATAGAGAACTGGTGGAGATGTCAAAATCACCTTTCAGCAAACTTCAATAGATACGGGTAGTACACAACCCATGTATCAATGTGTCACCACACTAAACTCACATCAACTTCAGCTGAATTAAATGGATTTAGTGGAGTTGTCTAATAACATTTTAGACTATAGCTCGTATTTCTGTAGGTATAGGTAGATACCTTATTAGGTATATTAAAGGTATCCCGTAGGTCAAACTTAAAATCAAAAGACTTGAAATCTTCTCAAGTCCCCCTATAAACAACACAACATATTCGACTCTGATAAAAACCTTTATCTGGGGTTTTTAAAAAGGTTTCTGTTTCTGTAGTTTTTTATTGCCAAATTTTTTACCCATCATAAGGTGGCAAATAACTTTTTAGAAAGACCAGATTTTTCGTAGATATTATGAATGATCCAATTGGATTGTCTTTACTATTTACCTTGGGAACCTCTGACAGCAGGACTTCTTTTTT
>NW_007377648.1:152986-158940 GCF_000475195.1 Diaphorina citri
AACTGGTGGAGATGTCAAAATCACCTTTCAGCAAACTTCAATAGATACGGGTAGTACACAACCCATGTATCAATGTGTCACCACACTAAACTCACATCGAGCTGAATTAAATTTGATGGATCTAGTGGAGTTGTCTAATAACATTTTAGACTATAGCTCGTATTTCTGTAGGTATAGGTAGATACCTTAGTAGGTATAGATATTAAAGGTATCCCGTAGGTCAAACTTAAAATCAAAAGACTTGAAATCTTCTCAAGTCCCCCTATAAACAACAGAACACATTCGACTCTGATAAAAACCTTTATCTGGGGTTTTTAAAAAGGTTTCTGTTTCTGTAGTTTTTTATTGCCAAATTTTTTACCCTTAAAGGTATCAAACTTAAAATCAAAAGACTTGAAATCTTCTCAAGTCCCCCTATAAACAACACAACACATTCGACTCTGATAAAAACCTTTATCTGGGGTTTTTAAAAAGGTTTCTGTTTCTGTAGTTTTTTATTGCCAAATTTTTTACCCATCATGTTAATGCTTGGAAATGACCCCCTCTTTTTTTTACATATCCTACAAAATCAAGAGAGAGAGAGAGGGTCTTTTGTTTCTTGAAACCAAAGCCATGTTCGTATTGATAGATTCTGTACTGGGTTCACAAATCACAATCAAGGGGTTCGAAAAATCACTAATCCTCAAGAATGAGCACTAATTTTCATACAGTGTGTTAAATTGTCAACTGTCATACCGTAAACTGAGGTGACTTTGCACCACTTTTACTCAAATTTTTGGATACCTTGTTATAACTTTGCAACCAAATAGTTTTCAGCGTATACCTACTCCTGTATTTTCCTGCAATACTCCTGTATTGTCCTATTTCTCCTGTAATACCTACTCCTGTATTGTCCTATTTCTCCTGTAATACATACTCCTGCATTGTCCTCTGTAATACACCTGAGTCCTGTATGTATATGCCTCCTGTAATAATCCTGTATGTAATAATAAGCATATCGGCATCAGAGGACTTTTTGAACGGAAATAATGCCAACTACTGAGATCTCATTTCGCTGCTATGTATCACATATGGATGTACATTTCGCTGCTCCATACTTACATAAATGGATATACCTACCTACATATTTTGAACATTTTCCTGCTATTTGACGAAAAAATACATACTTCCAACGAAAACTCAAGATAGCGGAAGCCTAGGTGCCTGGCTGTACTCGGTAGCTCGTACTTCCGCCCTTGTGAAAGTAGGTATACAAAATCAGCTGATAATCTCCCCCGGTTACCGGTAGAGAGGATGTTAGGTGAAATAGGGGCTAGGAACCATATGGTAGTCATGTACTGCGGTAGAGATGGAAGGAAACAAACCAGTGGTGTGTGTCCGAATGAGGGACTGGTGTCTTTTACCCTAACTCTGATCCCCGTGACTAAGCCATCCACTGATATATTGACTCTTCCTCTGGAGGTTGTTAATTTTGGAATATTGACCGCACTTTACACTAATAAAGCGGACTTGGTGAATATTCCTCTACTGAAGTGATATGGAAGAAAGAAGTAACAACTGAAGTAGGTAATGCTTGCAATTTTCATGATATTGTGTCCGATAGGTACCTATGTGGTATTTAGTTTGCAATAGTCCCAGTGGTAGTATTAGTGGAGATGCCAAATAACCCTTTAGTGGAGATGCCAAATAACCCTTTAGTGGAGATGCCAAATAACCCTTTAGTGGAGATGCCAAATAACCCTTTAGTGGAGATGCCAAATAACCCTTTAGTGGAGATGCCAAATAACCCTTTAGTGGAGATGCCAAATAACCCTTTAGTGGAGATGCCAAATAACCCTTTAGTGGAGATGCCAAATAACCCTTTAGTGGAGATGCCAAATAACCCTTTAGTGGAGATGCCAAATAACCCTTTAGTGGAGATGATGAAACATCGAAGAGAGAACGAGAACGAGGCAAAGCTCATTGAATGCTAGGAGTTGGATTTTGCTTGGTTGCTTCATTCAAGTTTCTGCTCGCTATCAGTTATCAGTATTCAGTATCATTACATTCACAGTACTTGGCGAGCATCAGGCTAGTACACATCTGTGATAAGAACAAGTGTCCTGATAAGAAATAAAAAACGAGATGGAAATCTTTGTTAACATTTCGTTCCGTTTTGAAGGGGTTCCTTCCCTCCCTCCCCCCCTCTTTTTACTTTCTATTACTACAGTATAGCGGAGCTATACTAGTAATGAAAGTATTGCAATCGGTCCAAATTTAATAAAAAAAATATTTTAGCAAAAAAATACGCTCGAAAAAAAGTAAAAAATTTATGACACCCATTTTGTTTTTTAGTAATTATTCAAATTTCAAATCAAAATTAATTTTGTAAAATTAATTATTAAGTTAAAATTAAGTTGTACCTTTAGAAAACCGGCCAAATAAGTTTCACTCGAAAAATATACCGGCTGACTGACTACGGAGATTTACCTGTTGCATGAAATTTTGCCGGTATTTGACTGACTTTTGTGTGATACGGTTCAACCCTCTTGAAATTATTACCTGATATTTCCTCAAACTGTGTACCTACTACTCCTGAGGTGTTCAAAATAGCAACAGATTCTCACTGATATCGGACACACATAGTTACAGACAAACTAAATGAAAAACTCGTTGAGTTCAAACATAGAACTTTTGTTCGTTAAAATGAGGTCACAAAGGACTTGCATTACAACTCATTACGACGATTACCTACACATTCATCCTTCACATTATGACCTTGTCTAATTAAAACAGAAAATGCAAATTAAAATAGAAAATACTGAAACATGCTCAGAAAAGCATGCAAAAGAAAAACGAACCAGGATATTGTCTGCCCAGTGGATAGAACTAGAACTTATCACATACACGGTTACATAGACATGGACTGTTCTGTCTCTGACTGCTGACAAGCTGGAAACAGTCTCAAGGTGATGGTCTTATCGTGAAAAGCCATCGCCAGAGATAAATTCTGGGTCCTAGACTATTAACCAATTAGACATGGACTGTTCTGTCTCTGACTGCTGACAGCTGACAAGCTGGAAACAGTCTCAAGGTGATGGTCTTATCGTGAAAAGCCATCGCCAGAGATAAATTCTGGGTCCTAGACTAAGTATTACCCATTGACAGATCTTTTTTCGGGTTGTTCAATCTAATAATGAACTATTACAGACTGCAAGTTGGCTTTTCTTCTGTTGGATAGAATGGAGACTGGCTCGCTATTATCGTGGGCCAGCATAAGGACTGACGTTCTGCCACAGTAGGTACGTCGGTTTGACTCTGTAGAACACCGAAATCCACGGTGTAGGTAAGAAGGTAGTTAATATCTTCGTTAATATATCACGGGTCATTTATTTTTGGTCAGTAGGTACTGGTATAAACCGAATGCCTAATGGTGTATGGGAAATTCAAGTGAACCTTGTTCAATCTAATAATGAACTATTACAGACTGCAAGTTGGCTTTTCTTCTGTTGGATAGAATGGAGACTGGCTCGCTATTATCGTGGAAGGTAGTTAATATCTACGTTAATATATCACGGGTCATTTATTTTTGGTCAGTAGGTACTGGTATAAACCGAATGCCTAATGGTGTATGGGAAATTCAAGTGAACGTGTATACCGAAAGTAGATAGGTAGACTTTAGGTAGGTATTTGATTCTTGTTTTCGCTGCCAGATTCGGAGCTGCGGTTTGGGTTTTGGTTTGCTGGTTCGAACAATATTCTTGATTATAACTATAAGCTACAATATTCTCTAATATAACCATAAAGAGGTACCTACTAATTCTTACCAAGAGCTCTTTACCTCCTTGACAGGGGCGAATAAAGGAAAATATCCCTGGGGCCCCTGATGTTTTCAAATTTTAAGAGGTGTTCGTATGTACTGAATCTGGAATCGCTTTACAAAAAGGGAATCGACTTACTTTTCCAAGTTTCAAGAGGACTAGGATGACTTTTTTTATAAACTGACAGGGGCGAATAAAGGAAAATATCCCTGGGGCTGGGGCCCCTGATGTTTTCAAATTTTAAGAGGTGTTCATATGTACTGAATCTGGAATCGCTTTACAAAAAGGGAATCGACTTACTTTTCCAAGTTTCAAGAGGACTAGGATGACTTTTTATAAAGACTTCAAAGGCAGGATTTTAACAAAATGAGCTCTTTCGCCCAACCAGATTTTTAGCTAATAAAAAAATTCAATATGCTATTAAAATTGCTTTAGTCGGTTTCAAGTGCCTAGGATTATTTTTCCGGAGGATTTCTGAGTTATTTATTCCAGATTTCGAAAGCACTATTTTTTTTTTTTTTTTTTTTTTTGTCCTATTTCTCCTGCAATACTCCTGTATCGTCCTATATCTCCTGTAATACATACTCCTCTATTGTCCTCTGTAATAAACCTGAATCCTGTATGTATGCCTCCTGTAATAATCCTGTATGTATAAATAATAAGCATATCTGCATCAGAGGACGTTTTGAACGGAAATAATGCCAACTACTGAGATCTCATTTCGCTGCTATGTATCACATATGGATGTACATTTCGCTGCTCCATACTTACATTAATACCTACATATTTTGAACATTTTCCTGCTATTTGACGAAAAAATACACACTTCCAACGAAAACTCAAGATAGCGGAAGCCTAGGTGCCTGGCTGTACTCGGTAGCTCGTACTTCCGCCCTTGTGAAAGTATAGGTAGTCGCCCCTGATTCCCTGTTCCAACCCGTCCCCGATAGCCCCCACCCCTCCTATCACCCGCCCTGCACTCTGGTCACGTAGGAAACCGAAAAATCTTAAACTACAAATCACACCATGGAGAAATAATAGGATGGGGTTAGACAAGGACAAAGAATCATCCACTCCAAAGAGCAAGAGAGAGAGAAGGGATCTTTATGACTTTAATGAACCCCGTTATTATCAGTTTTTGAAGAAAGAAAAAGATAGAGAGAGAGAGAGAGAGAGAGAGAGAAAAGAAGAAGAACCTATCACTTATATCTTAAAGACCTATCTCTTTTTCCTTCAAAACCGGTGAGAGAGAAGGGATCTTTATGACTTTAATGAACCCCGTTATTATCAGTTTTTGAAGAAAGAAAAAGAGAGAGAGAGAGATAGAGAGAGAGAGAGAGAGAGAGAGAAGAAGAAGAAGAAGAAGAAGAAGAAGAAGAAGAAGAAGAAGAAGAAGAAGAAGCTATCACTTATATCTTAAAGACCTATCTCTTTTTCCTTCAAAACCGGTCCTATCACTTATATCTTAAAGACCTATCTCTTTTTCCTTCAAAACCGGTTTACTGCCCTTCATACGTCCTTGGAGATGGTTTGGAGGATGTTCCCCAAACCACTCAGTGCAGGGTAACCAAGATTCTGATAGGGTACCTATTATACCCACCTCGTACCTGTTCCCTTGGTATCAAGAACAAAGACTACAAAACAAGGGAAGCCAAAAGCATGCCTCCTCTTTTGTCTTGGAGATCCCTTGTGTGAGCCTTTTGTTTTGGTGATGCTCTTCTGCTCTTAAAACAAAAGAACTTTTTTTTTTTTTAATTCATTTTTTATTATACATTATGAGTATCTAAATTCGTTATTTAACAGATATGTCCCAAGGTACACACGCAAAAAACAAAAATACCCAATATGGTGGTCCAGAGATGCATTAAAAACATTTAAGAGAAAAGAGAGACTAAGAAAAATAAAAAATAAAACTACAAAAAAAAGACAAGAGTATACAGACTTACGTAAGAGATGTAAACACATAATACGAGGTGATTATAAAAGCTATATACAAAAAATCACAAATAATATTAAAAAGGACAGTAAGATTTTCTGGCAATTTATTAAAAATAAAAAGAAAGACAAAGTAAAAAGGACACTTACCTTTAAGGGCAACACTATTACTGAGCCCCAAAAAATTTCCGACTCATTTAAGGAACATTTTCAGAGTGC
>NW_007377648.1:159461-194747 GCF_000475195.1 Diaphorina citri
TTTTTTTAAAAGATGAGTGTTTCACCGCCGTTTTTTTTTCGTAGCGATGAAACAACTGCTACATTGGACGCTTGTGGTCTATATATTATATACCCATCCGGTAGTATGCCTCTCATCAGATGGGCGAGAAGAGACACAATACTTCCCATTTAGGTGCTGGGTTAACACGAGAACACCAGAAAGTAACCCGTTGAAATATTTGCAATCGAAACGAGTACAAATTTTAGTCGATGGTGGGATTCGAACTCGGGACTTTCTGCATGGCAAGCAAGCGCGTTACCACTGGACCAACGGTGCTCCCAAATCAAAACTTTTTTTTTTTACTTTTTTTTCAAAGAGGTTTGATAGTGGGAACTGTAACTGCAGAGGTCTTATCGTCCCGAAAGCAAAGAGCGAAGGAGGGCATGATAGGAAAAAACCATTCGTTCCGAGAACGAGCCTTATCTGTTCAGGATAAAGTCCGATCCGGGCGGGAATCGAACTCTTTAATCGTCCTCCTATTCGTCATTTCTCCTTCCTCACATTCTTCCTCTTTCACCTGCTTCTTCATATGTATTTGTCCTTGCCTTCTCCTCCTCTTCCTTTTCCTCATCATCATTCTCATTCCATTCTTCTTCTTCTTCTTCTTCTTCTTCTTCTTCTTCTTCTTCTTCTTCTCTTCTTCTTCTTCTTCTTCCTCCTCCTCCTCCCCCTCCTCCTCCTTTTCTTCTTGATTCCGTTTTTTATTGCAATCGTTTAATTTTTAAATTATTTGTGATTTAATGTATGGGTCCTCCACACCTCCTAGGTGATCCGATTTTTGGTATACTTTCCAAAACCTCATCAATCAATGTATGGAGTTTGTAATTCTACATTTAATTTATTGGGAATTAACCTGCCTATAATAAACCTAAATAAAAAACCTCCCAGTACGATATAATTAATGGGTGCTGCATTGAATTTATCGATGAGACAAGTCTTTCTTGTCCTGAAGAGAATCTTCAGTGATCAGTAAAGTCTTCAGCTGTGTCCACACATCATAAGTCGCGTCGACTGAAACCGTACATGGCCTCGACAACATAGATTCACTTCGTCGATCGACGGCGCGGCGTCGACTATGTATCGACGGCGCGGCGTCGACTATGTGTGGACACAGCTTTGCCTATCATGTTGAAAGGATGTTTAGGGATGGATCGCTACAACTCTCTTGACGTGAAACCAGATCTGTTTCACTCAGAAAAGTAATATGTGTGTATACACACACCCACCCATCAGTAACTGCCCCGATCTAACTTACTAGAACGAGGGTGTAGATGGTGTAATTAAAAAAAAAAAAAATATATTATTTATTTCTTTAGGATCTGCTGGTTTTTCTCTCTCTCTAATTTAGGATCAGCTGTTTTTTCTTTCGCTGCCTACATCTTTCCTCTCAGTTGTGTGGCTATCAGAAGGTAGGTACATTTCGAAGTATTGAAATACCAGTAGGTAATTGCCTCCTTTATCCCCCCTTATTCCAGGAATTCCACAGCAAATACACGAGCCTGTGTACCTATAATTCCTAAACCCAAGTACTCCAAATAGGTACCACGAAAATATCTCGGAAAAGAATGATTTTCCCGAAAAAAGAATAGAGAACCCATTGATTTATTTGTCTTTTTACTTCGACAGTTTTGCTGTATACTTGAGCAGTTTATTTGTTCACTGGAAGTCCGAGAGGACAGGCAGTTCATTGTTCGAACATAATCATCATGACATAACATGAACAATAATCAAACAAGTACCTAGGTACCTTACTACTTATTACTGATGTTCACGTACGTCTAATGCTGCCTACCTAATCTTTTGAAGGTTACTTAACCCGTATGCCGTAGGTTTATGAAATGCCATTTTCCTACTTCATTCACTTGAATTACACTTATAGGTAAGTGTTAGGTAAATGTTATAGGCGGTATAGCTTACCATTGAATGGCATAGAATAAAGCAACTATTGTGTACCTACTTACCTATACATACTGGAGGTGATAATCGAGTCACATTTCTTATAACGTGCCTCATCAGCGGTCAACAACCGGCTTTCATAGATCAAATGTCCAGGGTTTGAGTTCCAAATATTCGGAGTCTGACCTATGGGTAGTAAATAGTAAAGGAGACAAATGAAGCTCGGGGGTGGGGGGACGAAATACGGCCCTGAATGTACCTACATACCTATTCCTTGAATGAACTTCCGTACTGGAGGTGCTAATCGAGTCACATTTCTTATAACGTGCCTCATCAGCGGTCAACAACCGGCTTTCATAGACCAAATGTCCAGGGTTCGAGTTCCAAATATTCGGAGTGACCTATAGGTAGTAAATAGTAAAGGAGACAAATGAAGCTCGGGGGTGGGGGGACGAAATACGACCCTGAATGTACCTACATACCTATTCCTTGAATGAACTTTTATTGAAAAAATTCATCAAAATCGAACAAACCATTCAAGAATCACGATGAAACAAACAAACAAACAAACAAACAAACACATACATAGTTACAGACAAACTAAATGAAAAACTCGTTTAGTCCAACGTTTAGTTCAAACATAGAACTTTTGTTCATTGAAATGAGGTCACAAAGGACTTGCATTACAGCTCATTACGACGATTACCGACACATTCATCCTTCACATTATGACCTTGTCTAATTAAAACAGAAAATGCAAATTAAAATAGAAAATACTGAAACATGCTCAGAAAAGGGGCGGTATAGCTTACCATTGAATGGCACAGAATAAAGCAACTATTGTGTACCTACTTACCTATCCATACTGGAGGTGCTAATCGAGTCACATTTCTTATAACGTGCCTCATCAGCGGTCAACAACCGGCTTTCACAGACCAAATGTCCAGGGTTCGAGTTCCAAATATTCGGAGTCTGACCTATGGGTAGTTAATAGTAAAGGAGACAAATGAAGCTCGGGGGTGGGGGGACGAAATACGGCCCTGAATGTACCTACATACCTATTCCTTGAATGAACTTTTATTGAAAAATTTCATCAAAATCGAACAAACCATTCAAGAATCACGATGAAACAAACAAACACATACATAGTTACAGACAAACTAAATGAAAAACTCGTTGAGTTCAAACATAGAACTTTTGTTCATTGAAATGAGGTCACAAAGGACTTGCATTACAGCTCATTACGACGATTACCTACACATTCATCCTTCACATTGTGACCTTGTCTAATTAAAAAAGAAAATGCAAATTAAAATAGAAAATACTGAAACATGCTCAGAAAAGCATGCAAAAGAAAAACGAACCAGGATATTGTCTGCCCAGTGAGGTATGCCTCTCACCATCAGAAGGGCGAGAGCCTCAAAACTTCCCATATAGGTAGGTATTAGGACAACAGGAGGACACCAGAAAGTTACCCCAATGAAATCTTATATTATAAAAACAATAAATACATATTTGCAATCGAAAAACAAATTTTTGTCGATGGTGTCATTCGAACCCGGGACCTTCTGCATGGCATTGCTAGATGTTACATATTTCCCTTTTGATTATAACTCATTAGTCTAATTAGAACAAAATTATGTCATGTTTCATATAAGCACGTGTATCCCACACGTGTATGAAGATATGTCGTATAATGCAGACATGGCCACGTGTCCCCTCATGTAAACTTAATTCGTTATTTAATTCAATTTAAGTCTGCATTAATTTCTATGAAGTATATCTAGCTTGCTTGTCTTGCTGTATGCAGCTTGTCTACATCTACAAAATAAAATGAAACCCATATACGACTTGATCGCAAACTTAATTAAGAAAAACTCGAGTTCGATTCCCACCCGGGGAGAGCTTTCCGCAGATGAGGTTCGTTTTTGGAACAGCTGGATTTCTTCTATCCTGTCTTCCTTTTTTCCATTTTGGGCCTCCGTTGTCAGACATTTTATAAAACCTCAAAAACGGAGGGTTCACATTATTTATTTTACTAACATGCAATTCTCAAAAATAATAATTACACCAAATCGGTACAGTGTGCATATCTGAACGTTTTGGTGGTTAAAAGTTCCCCTAGGGGATTTGCACACATGAAGATATGTCGTATGATGCAGACATGGTCACGTGTCCCCTCATGTAAACTTAATTAGTTATTTAATTCAATTTAAGTCTGTATTAATTTCTATGAAGTCCATGTCTTGCTGTATGCAGCTTGTCTACAAAATAAAATGAAACCCATATACGACTTGATCGCAAACTTAATTAAGAAAAACTCGAGTTCGATTCCCACTCGGGGAGAGCTTTCCGCAGATAAGGTTCGTTTTTGGAACACCTGGATTTCTTCTATCCTGTCTTCCTTTTTTCTTTCAATCCATTTTGGGCCTCCGTTGTCAGACATGTTATCAAACTTCAAAAACGGAGGGTTAACTTTATTTATTTTACTAACATTTGGTGTAATTATTATTTCTCAAAAATAATAATTACACCAAATCGGTACAGTGTGCATATCTGAACGTTTTGGTGGTTAAAAGTTCCCCTAGGGGATTTGCACAAGAGCTATACATGATATTATGAACAATCCATGATATTGAAGTATTGATATGCAATAACAATTTTTAATTAAATGCATGCAACCCAAAAATGTTCGCATCAAACTTACCTACCGCGATGTTAAAATATGACGATGCTCTTATTGTACTGTCTGTACCAATAAATACAATATAGAATATAGGTATTATACCAATCACGATAGCTATGTCTGTATAGGTTCATCAATGTTGTCCAGAATCACTACCAGATGTTCGACAGATCCCAAAAAACTAAAAGAGAGTTCTGGGCAAAATGAAAAACCGAGAAATTTTTTTATACAAAACATATAAGAGCAGAAAACTGTAATAGAAACAAAGAAAAAAAAATCAGAATAAACAATGGAAAATTATTAATAGGTACAAAAGAAATATATAAAGTTAAATAAAATTGCTTCAAATATGTAATAACAAGTGAGACCCATTTTTTCTAAGGGAAAAAAAGGAACAAAAAGTCAACAGACAAACAAAATAAGTAAAAAAAAAAAAAAAAAAAAAACTCTAAAATGGAAAGAAGGGGGAGAGAGAAAGAAAAATGTAATTAGAGGATAGGTATTTAGGTAGGTATAAAAATAGGTATAGGTAGGTACCTACTTTATACATTGTAACATTGGGATGTTGGGTTACTAATGGCTTCTCCTAAGATATACGTACAAACGTACATAGGTAGAGAAAAGAAAGAGAAGGTGAAGAAAATAAAGAGTAGAAGAAGACAAGGACGAACTTTGGTACTTGGGCTGTCAAAGCCTTGTATTTGGGGTTCGGCAGATGAACGAAGGACGGACTAAAAATGTCCACCTTTTAACAGCCCCTGCCTGCATTTCAAAGCAAAAACACCAAAAAAGTTTTTCTTCGTAGGTACTATACCCACCTAACAACCTAACTATCACAATACCTATACCTATCCCTATCAAAACTGTCAAAACAAGCCGTTCTTTCACATTGGGATGGGTGTTTTTCCTGAGTTTTCAACACAAACAACTCTTGAAATCCCGAAAAACAACTCTTGTTTTTCATTCGGGGAGAAAAACATTCCCTTCTCTCTCTCTGTTGTTCAATCTAATCATGAACTATTACAGACTGCAAGTTGGCTTTCCTTCTGTTGGATAGAATGGAGACTGGCTCGCTATTATCGTGGATGTGTCTCTGGTTCCAAATTTAGCTTTCTATGAGTTAAATAGAACCCCTTGAATCCCAAAGATCCCCTTCTTGGAACCAAATTTCAAGTTGATTTGAAAATACGGTTTGTATTTTACACGAGCCCCAATCACAAAACCTCTCATTCCGAGATAAGATAAGACTGATCACTGATGCGAGACCCTAGGAAAGTCAAAATCGTTACTCCAATCAGGATATACCTAACTACACCTCCGGGGCACCAGAAAAAGTCAGTTACTCAAGGAAAAGCGTTTCCAGACACACCAGCTGACGCATTTCCAGGTGTCCCTGTCCCTCACAACTGGTTTTATCAATGCGAGACCCTAGGAAAGTCAAAATCGTTACTTCAATCGGGATATACCTAACTATACCTCCGGGGCACCAGAAAAAAGTCAGTTACTCAAGGAAAAGCGTTTCCAGACACACCAGCTGACGCATTTCCAGGTGTCCCTGTCCCTCACAACTGGTTTTATCTCATTGAATCGTTTTCCAAGGTAATGGATAGCTCCCTGATATTATGACTCCAGTGTTGAGCATTTGGAAAATTTAATTATCATGTAGTGTCGGCGAGAGAGGGGTTCGAACCCCCAGCTGATCGGATGTGAGTTACAAAAGCCATCTGTGCCTTTGGAATAATGCTTACACATACTTTGATAATTTATTGTTTCTTTGGATGTTCTGAATTCCGAACTAATACGCTGTGTTTCGTGTTATTAATTGATACCTACATTATAGCATCTCGCCTCTTTGTTGAACACCTTGTTAATTACTAGCCGTACTTTTTTGGGTTGTGAGTTACAAAAGCCATCTGTGCCTTTGGAATAATGCTTACACATACTTTAATAATTTATTGTTTCTTTGGATGTTCTGAATTCCGAACTAATATGCTGTGTTTCGTGTTATTAATTGATACCTACATTATAGCATCTCGCCTCTTTGTTGAACACCTTGTTAATTATTAGCCGTACTTTTTTCAAGAGGTTTGATAGAGGGAACTGTAACAACGGAGGTCTTATCATCCTGAAACCGAAGAGGGAAGGAAGACAGGATAGGAGAAAACCAACCGTTCCGAAGACGAAGCTTATGTGTTAAGGACTTTAGGATAAAGTTCACCAAGTGCGGATAGAGGGAACTGTAACAACGGAGGTCTTATCATCCTGAAACCGAAGAGAGAAGGAAGACAGGATAGGAGAAAACCAACCGTTCCGAAGACGAAGCTTATGTGTTAAGGACTTTAGGATAAAGTTCACCAAGTGCGGAAATCGAACCCGTGACCTGGAGCTTAGAAGGCAGGCAAGATCCACGCTAACTAGGCTGGATAAAAACATAAAAAGGATAAAGGTTTTAATTTATGAGGCATCCAGGCACTTGATTGTTCATTCATTGAGAGATAAAGTTATTATGTAACGCTACCTACCTAAAGATAAAGACTAATAGTTCATTAAACTGTAGACCTCATTCAGCCCCTCTACGGGGCACACATAAACTATTTGGGAGTTATGGCGATCAAAATACCAGACCCTCGAAGGCCAGCCCTATCGGACTAAAATTTTACCAAGCAGATTTCATTTAACATTTTGCCAATTTTCATCGCAGTCGGACAAAACAGTCGAGAGTTTTGCTGGACCTACAAACAGACACGGTTGGTCCAGTGGTAACGCGCTTGCTTGCCATGCAGAAGGTCCCGGGTTCGAATCCCACCATCGACAAAAATTTGTACTCGCAGAGGGAACTGTAACAACGGAGGTCTTATCATCCTGAAGCCGAAGAGAGAAGGAAGACAGGATAGGAGAAAACCAACCGTTCCGAAGACGAAGCTTATGTGTTAAGGACTTTAGGATAAAGTTCACCAAGTGCGGAAATCGAACCCGTGACCTGGAGCTTAGAAGGCAGGCAAGATCCACGCTAACTAAGCTGGATAAAAACATAAAAAGGATAAAGGTCTTAATTTATGAGGCATCCAGGCACTCGATTGTTCATTCATTGAGAGATAAAGTTACCCCATCCACAGCTCCCCCCTCCGTCACTGTTTTGGCAATATCGACCCCCGAGCTTTGCTGTGACCTGGAGCTTAGAAGGAATGCAAGATCCACGCTAAATAGGCTGGATAAAAACATAAAAAGGATAAAGGTTTTAATTTATGAGGCATCCAGGCACTTGATTGTTCATTCATTGAGAGATAAAGTTACCCCATCCACAGCTCCCCCCTCCGTCACTGTTTTGGCAATATCGACCCCCGAGCTTTGCCTTTGTGTTGTGCAAGGCTGGCGAAAATCAATACATCAGCTGATGTTGAAGCCTTTTCCGTCCCTCGGTCCCTGAATTTTCTCTTTATATCTCTTTCATCCCTTCGCTCCATTGTTCCGATTTTATTAGTCCGCCTTTGTTCCCGTTTATTTTATTTCTCTCATTGTGAGCATTTCATTTTTATTTGTTTATTATTCTATTTGTATGGGATGTTTTTTGTGTGTTGTTTCACATTTTCTTGCTTTCCCTTTGGCAATGGCGATGGCGTCGGGTAGGGAAATTTTCGACCTTTTTGATTTTGTCATGTTGAGTTGGAGAACGAATTTTTTCGGCAGTGGAATATTCCGTTGCTTTGTAGTTTTTTAGGGACATTTTCAATGGTTGTCCCTGTCTTGTTCAGTACATATTAGCAGGAATTGTAGTTTGCAGTCTAAGTAGTAGGTATTTGATTCCTAAGAGGACTGCGGGTCGAATCTCGGTAAAAATAATCGAGTTGTTTTTAGTCGTTATTGGTCTTCCTAACCTACTTCGTCATCATTAATGTACCTAATATCCCTCATACGTGTTTCGAGTATCCAGTTCAGATCTTTTCTCGAAATGTTGATCCCCAAAATGCATTGTGCAGGCATTTGGGATGTGATCTGTTCTCCTTATGCATTGGGTAGGAAAATTTTCGACCTTTTTGCTTTTGTCATGTTGAGTTGGAGAACGATTTTTTTCGGTAGTGGAATATTCCGTTGCTTTGTAGTTTTTTAGGGACATTTTCAATGGTTGTCCCTGTCTTGTTCAGTACATAATTATTAGCAGGAATTGTAGTTTGCAGTCTAAGTAGTAGGTATTTGATTCCTAAGAGAACTGCGGGTCGAATCTCAGTAAAAATAATCGAGTTGTTTTTAGTCGTTATTGGTCTTCCTAACCTACTTCGTCATCATTAATATATGTACCTAATATCCCTCATACGTGTTTCAAGTATCCAGTTCAGATCTTTTCTCGAAATGTTGATTCCCGAAATGCATTGTGCAGGCATTTGGGATGTGATCTGTTCTCCTTATGCATCCCAGGACTCTATGGTATTATTTTAAGTTTTGTTAACATTTTATTACTTTTATGAGTTTCAAGAACGGTTCTGAAAAGAGAAATAATAATAAAAATAACCGTTTTTATCTCTCCATTTTCGTTGTTCTTTTTTTACCCTCTTTGCGAGCTATAAACACACACGCCCGAGCAAAAAAGTAAAAAAAAAAGGAACAAATATATAAAAAAAGATAATAAAATGTCATTATCGTTTTATTGTGCTTTTCGCGTGGCATTTCCATGATAATGCTACAGGAAGAGAAGGAACAGCAAGCATTTTCATCTCTCGGTACAGCGTATCTCGCTTCCCAACCCATTGTTCCGGGTTCTTACCCCGTCGAGGGATGTTTTTTTATTTTTGTTTTTAAATCTCTGCTTTTAATATTATATGTACTGTCATAAAAATAGATTATCTCCCCCCCCTCCCCTTCTCTTGGTTAGAAAGCTCTCTAGTTTCATGGGAAAAATATAACTTTCAAACTTGAATAAATTCAAGCTCATGAGTGGTGAGTTGGTGACACGCTTGCTTGGACACACAGTCAAGGGTGCTGGGTTCGATTTTCCTTGAGGGTAAAATTACATTTTGAATTTCAATGTCCTACTGTGCATTGAGAAATTTCGTATACGAAACTACAAATTCCTATATATTATTTTGTTGTATTCGAAACGAATATGTACAAAACTACGTGAGAAAGTAGTTTTAATTTTGATTTGGAGTGGAGGACTTAATCTGGAGGTTTGAATCCGTCCAAGTCAAGGAATTGCTCCATTTTCGAACTGTTGTTTGGCGATTTGGTCCATCAGGAATTGCTTCTTCTTCTTCTTTTCTTTTCTTTTTTTTTTAATCCTGGGTGTTCAGCCAAAGTCGTTGCCTGGAATCCTTTCCAGGCAAGAGTACAAATTATATAAAAAAAGCTTTAGTGAAACTTCCACTCCAAACAATGGCATCAAGTCTTGAACAACAAACAATCAACAATCATGATGCAAACTTGGAACATCGGTACTTTCACTTTTGTAAAGCCAAATCTTGGAGTTAAACTAAAAGCTTAACTTGTCAGATGAGGAAAAAAACTCAGATAAAAAAACCTTAGAAACTGGTTTTGTTGAACAAACGGATATCTGAACAGCTCAGAGGATCGTATTTCACCAAAACCAAAGACAGTAATGGCATTATGACATGGCTGATGCCAGAAAAGAGCTGACCACTGTAAGCCACACTTAGGGAAACGACAAAAACAACCATGTCAGCAGAACAAATAAAGTGAAGCCCATTCGATTTTTTTTGCAAGCTCTGGACTCTGTTTATGAGAAAAATGAAACAGGCAACATTGTTTTAACTTGGAGGATAGATTCCCATCCCTCCCACCATTTCAAGTAAAGTTTCTTCTAAATGGGGTAGGTGCCTGTTATAGAAAACATTTGAAAATTGTATTTTTTCCCCTCAACATGTTGGTAGTTTGTACAAATGTTCACACTTTGAAAATGTAAACAAGTCTAGATCTCGAACCCAGAACTCTGCGCACGACAGACAAGTGCGTTAGCTCTGAAAGTCTGACCGTGGACTTTGACCGTTTCATATATGACCCCACCCCCTCCCTCACAATACAGTGTTGCCCGATGTACCATGTCAGCCAAATCACAACCAGGTCATCCGATACGTTCATGTTGAGAAATGCAATGTGGCAACATGGCAGGCAAGCGCAATGACAATTAAACAATAAGGTTTAGCCTTGAACTTCTGCCTGATGTGAAACCAGTTCAGCTGATAGCTACAGAGCGTTTCAGTCAAGCCAGAAACTAGTTTTATGGCTATGGTTACCAAGCTCTTGAGAGACATTGAGCTCAGCTTGAAAGTTGAAAGAGTGGTCTTTTGTAATGTGTAAACTTTTTCAAAATTCGAGAAAGTTCGGACCCGAAGGTTGGTGGTTGAAGGTTCGAGCACAAGTCAAGTCATAAAATTTAGTGACTTCCTAATACTTGGTTAAAATACCTGCGGAGGTACGTTACGTACTAGGTAGGTATACGCCAATTTCGAAATTAATTTCCTTCGTTACAAAATCCTATATTTCTTCAATTTCTTTCCTACCTGCTCTCATCAATTTTATTTCAAAAGAGAGGGGTCATCCTGCTGTTTCTCAGATACATCCTGTATGCACGTATACAGCTAACAACTAGACCAACCAGTTTCCAGTTTCTCTCCATATACAGGGTGTCTTGAATCGCTCTGATTCCTATGTGAAGATGATACCAATATCGAGTCTTCAATCTTTCTTTATTGTGTTATGTGAGCTTAATGGGGTAGGGGTAGTTGTTGAAATTTCCAAAGTATTCCCAATGTTAAGGGACTTACATAAAGAGATTTTAATATGAGGGCTCTACGAGAAAAAATCAAACTGGACTTCTTCTTATTGGTTCAAATGGTTCGAAAACTGAACCAAAATTAGTTCAGCTGTTCGCAAGTAGGTGCCTACACAATTAGGTACGTTGGTTTTGGTATACCAACCTCACACAAGCATTTGTTTTTCAAAGAGTAAACATGGATTTTGAATTCTTCTGAATCATTTTTTCTTTTTTGTCTTTCCGTATTTTTGTCCCATCTCCCATACCTTGTTGGGAAAGGATATTTACACATTTTTTTTGTAGATTGCTCTTTATTTGGGTGGTGTTTATTCAGTAACTTCCTCTTAATTTATGTGTCCCTGGTGCTCAACTTTTCCGTCTCTGAATTTTGTTTAGGTCGCTTTAACCACACTAAACAAACCAAGGGAATGCGATTCTGATACATCCAGTAGGTACATCATAACCACACATCAGCTGATGTTGAAGAGAGCGAGAGCGAGAGAGAGAGAGAGAGAGAGAGAGAGAGAGAGAGAGAGAGAGAGAGAGAGAGAGAGAGAGAGAGAGAGAGAGAGAGAGAGAGAGAGAGAGATCACGATAATGCCTGGAGCTACCATAGTGAGGTTCGTGGTTCCATGCAGAAGATGTGGGTCTGGTGAAGAATTGAGCTGGTGATTGGTTTAAGTCTTCGTGCTATGGAGAATCTACTAGAAGACTCCATGGTATACTCTTCAGTCACTGAATTTACAGTCAGCTGTTTTTTTTTTATTTTAACATGGTAATTTCAACTTGGGGTTGTATGGGTCATTTAGGATAGCTAAGCAAGAGAGCAAATATTAAAGGGTAGAAGAAACAGCAGATGAAAAACTATAGTAAGTGTTAAGACTATTTAGGAGATGTGCCGAAAGTAAAATATTGTCCAATAACTCTTATGGCTATAGCAGCATTCAAAGAGAAGAGAGAAAATGTTCAAAGGGATAGTAGGTATTAGTGGATGTGCGAATGCACCAAACTGTAGGTGGAATAGTGATTTAGAAGGATGAAAATGAAAAGAAGAGAAAGAGGAAAAGGTGGATAGGAAGAGAAAGAGATGAGTTGGACATCAAGAGGGCATGATAAATAATGATAGAAATGATGATCCTCTGGTAATAGTGACTAGCAGGGGCGTAGATCTTAGGATGGTATTTTTTCTTCTTCAAGAACCTTGTCCAACTGACGTTGACAATCAAACTGGCTAATTCAGCGTCATTTGATATTCGATAGAAGGTTAATAGGGTGATAGCTGTGGTTCCTGAGGCCCATTCTATAGCAGCTTCTCTGGTCCATCGACATTGCCTGAAAATGTTCGTTTCTTTCTTCCTCCACAGCTCTCGAAAAAGTGGGTAGTCCGATTTTGACAAATCTGTTCAAAATTTAAATGAAATTCGGTAACTAGGCTTTCAGTCTCATATGGACCTTCAGAGGCGCCTTATAGGCCCGTTAAAATGAAAGGGTAGAAGAAACAGCAGATGAAACTTTAGTAAGTGTTAAGACTATTTAGGGGATGTGCCGAAAGTAAAATATTGTCCAATAACTCTTATGGCTATAGCAGCATTCAAAGAGAAGAGAGAAAATAGGGAAAATGTTCAAAGGGATAGTAAGTATTAGTGGATGTGCCAATGCACCAAACTGTAGGTGGAATAGTGATTTAGAAGGAGGAAAATGAAAAGAAGAGAAAGAGGAAAAGGTCTCTTATGGCCATAGCAGCATTCAAAGAGAAGAGAGAAAATAGGGAAAATGTTCAAAGGGATAGTAGGTATTAGTGGATGTGCCAATGCACCAAACTGTAGGTGGAATAGTGATTTAGAAGGAGGAAAATGAAAAGAAGAGAAAGAGGAAAAGGTGGATAGGAAGAGAAAGAGATAAGTTGGACATGAAGAGGGCATGATAAATAATGATAGAAATGATGATCCTCTGGTAATAGTGACTAGCAGGGGCGTAGATCTTAGGATGGTATCATTTCTTCTACAAGAACCTTGTCCAACTGACGTTGACAATCAAACTGGCTAATTCAGCATCATTTGATATTCGATAGAAGGTTATTAGGGTGATAGCTGTGGTTCCTGAGGCCCATTCTATAGCAGCTTCTACACTCTGGTCCATCGACATTGCCTGAAAATGTTCGTTTCTTTCTTCCTCCACAGCTCTCGAAAAAGTGGGTAGTCCGATTTTGACAAATCTGTTCAAAATTTAAATGAAATTCGGTAACTAGGCTTTCAGTCTCATATGGACCTTCAGAGGCGCCTTATAGGCCCGTTTTTTTGAGTGCAGTCTAGACACCAAATTACTTGAACTCTCTCATAAGAGCCTTCTTGAGTTTACTCCAAAGTACGCCACTGATAAGAGCCATATACAATGGAGAGATTGTACATAGGCTTTTTTGAGTGCAGTCTAGACACCAAATTAATTGAACTCTCTCATAAGAGCCTTCTTGAGTTTACTCCAAAGTACGCCACTGATAAGAGCCATATACAATGGAGAGATTGTACATAGGCCATTATTTACAGTACATAGAGATATACATATTCAGTACATAGATATAGACATATACAGAATGGACGTCGTATAACCTAAAGTATTTACCTATATATTTACAGGGTGAGTCAAAACTTGTGTTCGACTCAAAATTATTTTGGTAATAAATTATTTTATTTTGGGTTTCAAACCACAGTCTCTTCAGCTATGAATTCAACTCTTCTACTCTGCTGTCAACGGAAAATCATTCTTTTCCCACATCACACGGAGTGCAAATCCATGTAGGGAACGTTATAAGTTATAACAGATCATAAAAATGATAATTCAAATAATTGATCCTAGCTCAAGATGGACAAAACGTTCGTTAGAAAAGGGACTAAAGGGCCCAGAAGGTCGCCTTGATAAACCCCATTGACGTTCAGTACATAGATATAGACATATACAGAATGGACGTCGTATAACCTAAAGTATTTATATATGTATTTACAGGGTGAGTCAAAACTTGTGTTCTACTCTACTCGAAATTATTTTGGTAATAAATTATTTTATTCTGGGTTTCAAACCACAGTCTCTTCAGCCATGAATTCAACTCTTCTACTCTGCTGTCAACGGAAAAATCGGAAAATCATTCTTTTCCCACATCTCTCGGAGTGCAAATCCATGTAGGGAACGTTATAACAGATCATAAAAATGATAATTGATCCTAGCTTAAGATGGACAAAACGTTCGTTAGAAAAGGAACTAAAGGGCCCAGAAGGTCGCCTTGATAAACCCCATTGACTGTAATTATGTTAAAAAATGGTGAGCAATAAATCGTTTCGAGAATCCGAATGATAGAAATGATGATCCTCTGGTAATAGTGACTAGCAGGGGCGTAGATCTTAGGATGGTATCATTTCTTCTTCAAGAACCTTGTCCAACTGACGTTGACAATCAAACTGGCTAATTCAGCATCATTTGATATTCGATAGAAGGTTAATAGGGTGATAGCTGTGGTTCCTGAGGCCCATTCTATAGCAGCTTCTACACTCTGGTCCATCGACATTGCCTGAAAATGTTCGTTTCTTGAAAGTATTCCCAATATTTAGGGACTTACATAAAGAGATTTTAAAATGAGGGCTCTACGAGAAAAAATCAAACTGGACTTCTTCTTATTGGTTCAAATGGTTCGAAAACTGAACCAAAATTAGTTCAGCTGTTCGCAAGTAGGTGCCTACACAATTAGGTACGTTGGTTTTGGTATACCAACCTCACATAAGCATTTGTTTTTCAAAGAGTGAACATGGATTTTGAATTCTTCTGAATCATTTTTTCTTTTTTGTCTTTCCGTATTTTTGTCCTATCTCCCATACCTTGTTGGGAAGGGATATTTACATATTTAGTCCGTCCTTCCTTTATTATTACAATAGTAATAAAAAAGGTATAAGGGACGGACTATTGTATTCGCTTCGGTGTTGGTCTGTCCGTCCGTCAGTCAGTCAGTCTGTCTGTCAGTCTGTCCCCATAGAAGGACTTATCCAAACCTGGTCGACCTATATATCAAATTTAAGGTCTTTTAAGCATTTGTTTTTCAAAGAGTGAACATGGATTTTGAATTCTTCTGAATCATTTTTTCTTTTTTGTCTTTCCGTATTTTTGTCCTATCTCCCATACATTGTTGGGAAGGGATATTTACACATTTTTTGTAGATTGCTCTTTATTTGGGTGGTGTCTATTCAGTAACTTCCTCTTAATTTCTGTGTCCCTGGTGCTCTACTTTTCCGTCTCTGAATTTCGTTTCGGTCGCTTTAACCACACTAAACAAACCAAGGGAATTCGATTCTGATACATCCAGTACGTACATCATAACCACACATCAGCTGATGTTGAAGAGAGAGAGAGAGAGAGAGAGAGAGAGAGAGAGAGAGAGAGAGAGAGAGAGAGAGAGAGAGAGAGAGAGAGAGAGAGAGAGATCACGATAATGACTGGAGCTACCATAGCATATGAGGTTCGTGGTTCGATGCAGAAGATGTGGTGTGCTGGTGATTATGAACGTGAGGCCAGTTGAGTTGATACCTATAAATTCGTGCCTAAGATAATACACTCAGAAGACAGACACAGTGGTGAATTACCCTGTATTACTCTTCAGTCACTGAATTTAACAGTCAGCTGTTTTTTTTTTTTTTTTTTTTTTTTTTTTTCAAACATGGTCAATTTCAACTTGGGGTTGTAGGGGTCATTTTAGGATAGGCTAACTAAAGCAAAAGAGCAAAAATGAAAGGGTAGAAGAAACAGCAGATGAAAACTTTAGCAATGTTAACAGACTATTCGTAGGGGATGTTGCCGAAACCGAATAAAATATTGTGTCCCAATAACTCTATGGCTAATAGGCAGCATTCAAAGAGAAGAGAGAGCAAACCTACGGGAAAATTGTTTCCAAAGGGATAGGTAAGTACTAGTGGATGTGCCAATGCACCCCAAACTGTAGGCTGGCCAATAGTGAATTTAGAAGGAGGAAAAACTGAAAAGAAGAGAAAGAGCAAAGGTGGATAGGAAGAGACAAGAGATAGGTGGGACCATGAGAGAGCGCAGGCATGATAATAAATGATAGAAACTCGATGATCCTCCTGGTAATAGTCACTAGCAGGGGGCCGTAGATCTTAGGATGGGTATCATTCTTCTAACAAGAACCTTGTCCAACTGACGTTACAATCAAACTGGCTAATTTCAGCATCATCATTTGATATTGTCGATTAGAAGGGTTACTTAGGGGCGAATAGCTGTGGTTACCTGAGGCCCATTCTATAGCAACGCTTTCTACAGTCTGGTGCATCGACAATTGGCTGAAAAAATGCTCGTTTCTTTCTTCCTCCCACAGCTCACCCGAAAAAGTGGAAGGGTCCCGATTTGACAAACACTTGACAAGTCTGTTCAAAATTTAAATGAATTTCAACCGTAACTAGGCTAATTCACTCCATAGAGAACGCTTCAGAGGCGCTTATACGGACACCTTGTTTTGACGTGCAGTCTAGACACCAAATTCTTGGAACGACGTCTCATAAGAGCCTTCCTTGAGTTTTACTCCAAATACGCGACATGATACAGAGGACCATATAACAATGGAGAAGATTATACATAGGGCCATTATTCTACAGTACATAGAGATATACCATGTTCAGTACATAGATATAGACATATACAGAATGGACCGTCGTATAACCTAAAGTATATTACTATATGTATTTACAGGGTGAGTCAAAACTTGTGTTCTACTTCTACTCGAAATTATTATTTGGTAATAAATTATTTTATTCTGGGTTTCAAACCACAAAGTCTCCTTCAGCCATGAATTCAACTCTTCTACTCTGCTGTCAACCGAAAAATCGGAAAATCCATTCTTTTCCCACATCTCTCGGAGTGCAAATCCATGTAGGGAACGTTATAACAAGATCATAAAAATGATAATTGATCCTAGCTTAAGATGGGACAAAACGTTCGTTAGAAAAGGAACTAAAGGGCCCAGAAGGTCGCCTTGATTAAACCCCCATTGACTGTAATTATGTTAAAAAATGGTGAGCAATAAAATCGTTTCGAGAATCCCGAAAAAAATTCATCAAGAAATTGACGTAAAATGCTCACAACCCCAGCAGGAGGCCTCGAAAATTTAAAACCCCAAAAAAGTTCTATTTCTCTTCTTTTTTTTTTCTTCATCACTAAATATCAATCATGTTTTTTAAACAAGGGTTAAAAAACCTTAGCTCCAAACCCAACCTCTTTTACATTATAATTTACAAAAAAGGACAGTATAGAAATTTGTAATATTGCTCTCTCTCTCTCTCTCTCTCTATATATTTCTCTCTCTCTCTCTCTCTCTCTCTCTCTCTCTCTCTCTCTCTCTTTCTCTCTCTCTTTACATCTTATTATTTTTTATTATTGTTTTAAAATGCAAAATATCTATTGGGACGAAGAACTTAAAAATACGTTGACCAAATTGAGATGTCACAAAACATAGACATTTTCTAGGTTCCCCTGAGCTTAAATTAGTTAAATTACTTTCTTAAGGTCTATAGTGGGGGTAGTACTTATCAATTTGGAAATAAAACTAACATTTCAAAGAAAAATATTGGATGTGAAAAGATCTTCAATCATCTTGCCCATAGGCTTTTTCACTTGTACTTGTGACATTGTCAATAACGAACAATTCTTTAAGTAGGTACGAGTACGGGTATTCCTAAGAGGTATGTGACAATAATAAATTTCAAATGTTCGAAGTTGAGTGTTCTTTAAGAACACAAGCATCAGCTCGATTTTATTTTCGTCCATATTATCTGAATCCAAATACACTTGAAAATGACTATAAGTGTGTCATGTGCCTCACTATCGGAGTTTATAATTATCTCATATTTAAACAAATAATCATTTTCAGTGCTAGAACCTCGAAGTATGAATTCATCGGATCTAATCTGGTCTAGGTAGGTACCTTCTGTAGAAAACAGAAAATTTCGAAAATATGGTTTATAAACCTTCTCTTAACATATTATCGAAGTACTCGTACCTATTATAAAATACCCCTGCTAAAATGAATTTACCTATTTTGTAAGAAGAAGAAGAAGAAGAAGAAGAAGAAGAAGAAGAAGAAGAAGAAAGAAGAAGAAGGAAGAAGAAGAAAGAAGAAGAAGAAGAAGAAGAAGAAGAAGAAGAAGAAGAAGAAGAAGAAGAAGAAGAAGAAGAAGAAACTTTCGCTTAATCTAATCGCAAAAGCCTTTTAGCAAAAAAAAAAGTAGAACAACAAAAAATCTATTTCCGTACCTAAATCCCACGTAAACTGCCAAAACAACATCAATAGATTAGTACGTGCCTTCATTCTCATAGACCCGACCTTTTTATATTACGGATCACGGGTAGTTAGGCACTCAGCCTTTAAAAATGTCAGGGTACTCGGACCTTTTTACTAAACAGGAACCTCGTAGTTAAAATCCCGAGCAACGGTGTACGTGACTCAGCGAAGGTATCTCTTACTCACCATCAATTACACCGTGTGACTCGCTAGTTAAAACAGCAATTCAACTCATTATCACGATCATTGTTACCGGGAGGGGGAGACGATTTTCACCTCCGGAAAACACGACGCGAAACTCACGTAAGTGAAAATCAGTGAATCAACCGATGTCAAATCTTGCATCATGCAAAAACTTTGCCGTAACCGGTTTTGCGATGGCTCTCAGAAACCCGAACTTGGATGGTAAGACAAGCGACGTGTTGAGACGAGTAAGCCGGAGATCATGGGTTCAAGTCTCAACTTGTGCTGAGTATGGTACAACAAAGAAGTACAGGGTTCCCCCAGTGATGAGATAATATTTACGAGGAATAACATGAAATACCTACCTAGATATGATCCAATATATACCTATTCAAGTAGAAAAAAAAACATTATTTATCTATTAAATTTATGTACACAATATATTTTAATGTAAACTAAAACCAAGTTAGGTAGAAGATACCTAGTATAAAATATATACCCAATAAAAATAATCAATCAAACATTATCAATATAGGTACCTATAAACATTAGCATTAGTGCCAAGACACAAAGTTCTAAATGAATCTGACTGAAATGCTGAATTTCCCAAGAATCTGAGTAATCTGAATCTGACTGATTCAATTGAAACTGAGTACGAGCTGAGCAGCTGAGCTCACTTCCCCTCTAAATCAATCTAGACTTCGAGGGGACCCTGGTAACCGGTTTTGCGATGGCTCTCAGAAACCTGAACTTGGATGGTAAGACAAGCGACGTGTTGAGACGAGTAAGCCGGAGATCATGGGCCTTTTGCGGACAGATTCATGTGTCACATGAAATCATGGTTCCGCCATTATGGTAGGAGAAATATAACTTAATTTTCTATTTAAAAAAAAGTAGTGATTAAGTCAAATAAATTCAACAAAATGGAAGTTTTACCAAATCCTGTAGTTTTTGCTAATAATTATGAAGGTAAGATTTTATTTAATTTTGAGTGTTTGACCATATTTTTACTTTTTTTTTTTAGATCTTCTTGGTACCCACTGATAAGAGCGTTAAAATTACGTAAATTACCTACCTATATTAAAAATCTCATTTCATCCTATAGGAGGAAAATTTCAACATTATAATTATATAAAATAATCCAAATGCATGATTATCAAACTGATTGAATTTTAAGGTGGTTGTTTTATGTGCTTGCAAATTATCAGAATATTAACTTTTTTTTATCAAGTCAAAAGCCGAAATTTTAAAATTTCAAAAATCGGTAATTTTGTGCTTAGTGTTAAGTAAATCAGATTTCTATTCTAGGTATTTTAAAGATATTATGTAAATCTTGTATGTATCTAAAGATCGTTTTGCTAATTGTCTAATAGGTAATTTATTGATCATCAGATTCCGACTTTTCACTATCTTAAAAAATATTTTTTTAGGATCGACTATCGATAGAATAAAAAGTAAAAACATTTAAAAATAGTAGCTATTTATTTAGGTACTTACTATTGCTATTTATATGTGTAAAAAAAAACTTGTAGGCATCTACAATTTTGTATTATAGGTATGTAGGTACATTGGTTAACACTTCAATCTAAATTGTTAAATTAAAAAAAAGCATCCGTGGTTAAAAAAAAAAAATAAAAAAAAAAAAAAAAAAAAAAGTTAGAGCCTTAATATAGTTAATAGAGCTGTACTAAGTAGAACTAGAACAAGTAGGTACATTAGCTTTAAGTACCTAATTGAAAGAAAAATGTTGGATACGATTTCTTTAAATAATACTTTTCTAGCAAACCATTACTACTATCAATTTACATAGGTTGTGAATCATTATCTATTATAGGTAACTTTTCTCATAGGGGTAACAATAAAATTATGACAAAACATGCCCATCAAAATATCTACCCACCTATTGATATTTCTGCAATTAATCTTCCTACAATCCTAGATACAAAGGCCCGTCCACTATACCTTTTTTTATTACTATCGTAATAATAAAGGAAGGACAGGCTAAAAGCGGTTGATTTACCTACTCTTGACTTTGCAATTAACTCTATTGGAAGTACTTACATTATTGTAAATTGTGAAACAACCCATTTCTTTTCAAACTGCCATCTGACCAACTTAATATGTACAAGCCCGTCCACTATACCTTTTTTTTAAATTACTATCGGAATAATAAAGGAAGGACGGACTAAAAACGGTTGATTTACCTACTCTTGACTTTGCAAATAACTCTATTGGAAGTACTTACATTATTGTAAATTGTAAAACAACCCATTTCTTTTCAAACTGCCATCTGACCAACTTAATATGTACAAGCTCTGTAGTTCTGTACAACAGTGAAAATCACCAATTTATTCCATATTATTTAAGAACAAGTGTGAAGAAGAAACATTTAGGTATTTATTAAAATAAATAAAAAAATATGTTTATTGTAATAAGTTCGTATTCAATATGAAAGAAGAAACTATGTGAAAGATACAAGTAATAAATTTTAAATTATACTTTATTACCTATACACTAGACAAAAGAGAACATTATTTACAAATTGAGTGATAAAGCCCATCCCAAGTTTGAATCCAAATAATATACTACAAAACAAAGGTTTTTGTATTACCAGGGAATTGTACATAGAACCCAAGTTGTCAAACGACAATCAAATTTGAACTGGTTCGACATGTCCGTTGATCTTTTGTCTTAATATTTCATGCTCAGATTTCTGATAAAATTCGATAATATCGCGCGATCAAATTAAAGTCAGTAAGCTTTATGTATTCTGATGACAAATTTCAACACTAGTAAAATCGTATTTACTAGTCTTATTTTATGTGTAGTAATCGCGCAGCCCAAAAACTGATGTAAATTTGATCACTTCGCGCAAAATTGCGTCGTATACTGTGCGAACACATTCAATGTAACGGCGGACATAATTTAAAACATGTACCTAGCTATGTAGCAAACACTGAAATCTTGGGTCCTAATGGTGTTATTCTCTTAATTTGTTTCAGCTTTTCAGCAAGAAGACATCGAAGACAGTGCATCTATATTTCTTTCAAATAGGTTAGAACAAGAACTAAGAGCAGCCAAATCTGCTCAATTAGCATGTGGTGAAGTCCTGTTACCTTCAGATCTATTACCTAATGTAGCACGAGATATATTAAGGCTTGCTGAAGTTGAACCTTATGGTTTGAAAGGATGCACCTTATTTATCAACTTTGAAACGGATCAAGAGTGTCGGAAAATTGCAACCATCACCTGTGATCCCAACACTGTGTCCACGTTTGAATTATATTTGACATTACGTCAAGACTTCAGGCATTCATGGCACTCACTGCTTCCTCAGTTTCTAAAGTAAGTATACATACCTGCCTATATCTATCTACCTTCATACCTATACTTGGTCCAGAGCAATAAGCAGTTATCAGTAGTTATAGGTATTTATTTTCTACTTTCCATTTATAATATTTTAAAAAGATCTTCTTTTACATACGATTTTTCGAGCTACCTATTATCATGCCAGAATGAATTTTAACATGTTTCTAATACATTATTGTTTTTGTTTTGATTTTTTTGTTTTTAAAGTAAGTATACATACCTGCCTATATCTATCTACCTTCATACCTATACTTGGTCCAGAGTAATAAGCAGTTATCAGTAGTTATAGGTATTTATTTTCTACTTTCCATTTATAATATTTTAAAAAGATCTTCTTTTACAAACGATTTTTCGAGCTACCTATTATCATGCCAGAATGAATTTTAACATGTTTCTAATACATTATTGTTTTTGTTTTGATTTTTTTGTTTACAGAAATCTTACGAAAGGGGGCACCATCATGATCAGTAGAGGTTTCACATTAGAAAAGAAAAGGTTATATCGAACTTATTCTGACTCGATTAAAGAGTAAAAAAATGTTCCTGCCAAACAAGAAAGAAGCATTTTTTCTCTTTCATGAGAGTCAAGACTGAACAACATAACACAACACTCATTCATCAAAATTCAAATTTCTTTATTATTGTTTATTACTTTCTATAATTTTAGTTCTTTTTTTTTCTTTTAGAAAGAAGAAAACAAATCTCATTTTCTCTATATAAATATTTTATTATAAGAATTCTTATTTGTAAGAATGTTATAAAATGACTACTTTGAGTTACTTTAAAGAAAAGTTTGATTAAACGTTTTACTCCCCCTTCTAATCCAAATAAAAAAGAAATTAATAGTCACATTATTATCCATGATTCGTAAGCAATGCTCAAAGTTTGATATCCATCTTGTGTGTCTGTGATTTTTCTATACAAATTTCACCAACAACATAAAATAACTTGAGTACCTAATCCTAATGTAACTAAAATTGGATCACGATTTAGTACCTACATACCCTCTGCCCTGAAGTATTATGATTTTGCTGATAAGGTAAGCATTTTCTTTCAAATATCTTAATATTTTCAAGCTCGTTTTTTAATTTGATATTGTAGGTACCTACTCATTACACCTAACAGCGAACTTAAAAACACCTGTGACTCGGATTCAAATTGATTTTAATGTAAGACTTACTTTAGAGTTAAGTAGATATGTGTTTTCAAATTCAATGTTTAAAGATTTTATAAAATTAGAAATTGATTATACATTAAACTTGATACCTAGAGCACCTATCAAATTACCTTTTGAAACAATTCCGTTGATTTCAAATGCATTATTGTTGAAACAGAACACTGGAAGAAAGGTAATATTCTATTTAATCATCCCTCACTCAAGTAACACTTCTGAAATTTGAACAGAATAATAAATATAATTTAAAAATCAAGACAAAAATGTTTATTGTATAATCAATAGGTACTATGTTTTTCAAAGAAAAACTTGATTTTGTAGCGTTTAATTAAATTTATATTCAAATAACGATTTATATATTATGTGTGATTGCTTGAAAACTAAAAAGTTGATAAAGGAAAAACAAATTTATATTAGGTACTACCTACCCTATTCTTATATTAATATAAATTCTATAGGTTAGTATTGTAACTATACTTAATGTCCTGTACTTTTAAATTCTTTATTGAATCTTAACTCTCACACACACCTTCTGATTATATACCTCCTACCTTAGATGAAAAGCTCATCAGGTGCAGAGTTCTACATAAGAACTAAGAACCCATTTTTTTCGTCGATTTTTATATCTTTATAAAAATATTAAAATCAAGTCTTTATTCTTTCTCCAATTTTTCTACCAGGGCCAAGGCAGCAGTCTCTAAAACATAGAACAAATAGGTAGCCAGTTCTGCAAGTATTTCTGGAATGTATTGAAAGGAACTTCAACGTTTCCTCTGAAGTACTCTAAAAACTTAAATCATTAGCATAAAAAGTAAAGGCCTTTGAGAAATCTGCTGCATACCCACTATCTACCATTCGGAGTTCATGCATGTACCCATGGATATCTTTGAATTGGAGGTTTCCAGTCTCGTTACAATTTGTTTACTCAATGAGTCTAAAAATAAAACATCTAATCGAGTAAACTGTTTACTTAAATATTAGTAAAACTCTTGATTTACTCAATATTATTCTACACCTTCAGTCGCGGATGTAAGGGGAGCTCATCCGTGTTCGTTGAACTCTCTTAGAAATGAATTAATACCGTGTTCATAAATTGAAGACGATTCTTTGACAAATGATGTTCAGAGATAGGTAGGTATTGTGAACAAATTTCGGAAAATCAAACATAGGTACCTAATGTAGGTAATTCTCATCTTCTAAGGAGGAAATAAGGTAAGAATACATATGTACATATTATAGGTAAAACAAAGTTCATCGCATTTATACCTACCTACAATTGAGTGACTGAAAAAAAAAAAAAAAAAAATAATTCCAGACCAAAGTTTACAAAATTTACTATTTGTAGGCGTTTTTAATTTACATGTTTTTCTCCAAAAGTATTATACATTTCTACGGGCCTGCAAGCTATCTCTCATTACAGAGTTTGGTTATTAATATTAAAATATTTTAACGAAATCATAATGCCCTATTATTATTAATACGGAGCAGTAACATAACGTTTCATTTTCATTTCCAACTAAATGGGCAGTTTGGTTTCGTAAACAAAGGGTAGTAAAGGGAGTTGTGTAGGGGTCATTTATTAGAGCGACTATTTTGGGAATAAATATACCGGGCAGGGTTTTGAATAACCCTTCAGAATACCCCTCACCTTCATTTTCTGTTTCGCCTGGCTGTGTTATTATCCCTGGATTTGTTGGGAAATTTTCTATCTCTCTAATAAATAATAATAAAGGGTGTTTGAACATTTCTCTCAAAGGCCTCGAGCTCTTTTTAGTCCGTCCTTCCTTTATTATTACTAATAATAAAAGGTATAGGGGACGGACTATTGTATTCGCTTCGGTGTCGTCTGTCTATTATACATAACTGGTTGAAAGAGGCACGAAGCGACGAAGCCTTAGGACAGTCGAGAAAAATAAAAACATCTTTTGCTTGAACACCAGTTTTTTTTTTTTTAGGTATACTTGTCTTAGAGTACTATCAATTATTTTATATATATTTTTATTTCTTTTTCCATTAGTCTACAAATGTCTTTCAAATTTATTTAAGATTTAAAAGTGAACTGTTTTGTCCAGATATTACATAGAGTTTTTCTTCTTTAAAAGCAATGTTTTGCAGAGGTAATGTAGGTACCTAGTAGTTAACATGTACCTATTATGAATATTTATGAAGTAAAATTCATTTTCCCAACTGACTAAAATGAGCAAATCGCATTGGAAGTTGGAATCTATAGAAATAGCCTGGACAAAACTGGATCCTTATAATTTATTTATTTTTAACCCTTAATATATTAGATATCTACACGCATATTTTCAACCTATTCAACTTTGAAATTTCATTTTGTTTTTCCTTTCTCGTTGTTTTTAGGTTCCTATGATAATTATATAATATGTACCCATGATTAAAAATTTCAAATGGACATTTTTTCGATTTATCCATAGTTACACATACTCAAACTATTCTTTTGTATAAAATTTCCAATACCTATATTAACGTATATTTTTGTAAAATGTAGGATTTTCAAATTTTAATTTTGTATTTTTTATAAACAGTAGTGATTTTAGGATTTTAAAATTCTTTTCAAATTATTTGGGTGATACCACACTTCTTTTTCTTACAATTCTTATAACGATTCTCTGTACCTAGTAGTTTGTTTCTGGAAATAAAATATGCTTAGGTATTGTTTTCATCAGTAAAGAACCTAAGCACAAACCTACATCCTAATTACAAATTTCAGATAATACCTATCTACATAAATTTGATCTTACTTTCCTTCCATTTAAAATAGTTTTCACAGTAGAGCCTCCTTTTTTTCAAGTTTAAAATAATCACCCAGTCTTTTTCTAATATGTATGTAGGATTTTTCAATTATATTAGGATTTTCAATTTTTAATTTTTAAATTGAGATACTAAATGAATTATTTGGGTGATACCACACTTCTTTTTCTTACAATTCTTATAATGATTCTCTGTACCTAGTAGTTTGTTTCTGGAAATAAAATATGCTTAGGTATTGTTTTCATCAGTAAAGAACTAATAAGCACAAACCTACATCCTAATTACAAATTTCAGATAATACCTATCTACATAAATTTGATCTTACTTTCCTTCCATATAAAATACTTTTCACAGTAGAGCCTCCTTTTTTTCAAGTTTAAAATTATCACCCAGTCTTTTTCTAATATGTATGTAGGATTTTTCAATTATATTAGGATTTTCAATTTTTAATTTTTAAATTGAGATACTAAATTTTATTTAGTATTTATTTTTTATTATAATACTAATACTGTCATCAACAAAATTTAATAATACCTATTCAAAATAATGAAATGAACTTAGTCATTTTGATCTTTCATAAAAGTAAATTTGAATTTTATTTGAAAAGATATATTTATTTACCTGAATATATAAGTATGTTCGTACATAGACAAATAGACATGCAATGTATCTGAAAAAGAGATAATATAATATTAAAATTATGTAGGTAACCAAACATCAAAATGAAAAATCAGTCATTAAAATACTTAAATTAATTTATCGGGAAAAATATTTAAATTTACCACCTAATGATTAAAAGTTGCCATGTTATAATTTTAGACCTTTGAAGAAGGTTCGTCTCTTGGTGAAAATTCTGTAGATATTATTGAATACAGCGTGTGCTCGAAGTAATGTCAAGAATCTTGACTTAATTTTTCAAGTACACTTCCTGTGTTCTGAATTACTCTTTCTGTAAGTTATAACAAATTATTGTGATATATAAATTACAAATAAAATAAATTAAAACATATAATAAAATTCAAAGCTGTTTTCTGTGTTTTTTTTTAGGTTTTTCATATTAAATAAAAATCCTGTGTTGAAGTACAAAAATAACATCACTATTCCTTACAATACTAATAAAATCATATTGGATGACTTGAATTATTATGACACTAAGATATTTCCTTATCTTTTTCCAACACCTAGTTATGTGCATACAAGTATCTAACTAAAACTATTGAAAAGTGAACTTTATTTGAACTCCCATATTAAATGGACAAATAGAGAATTTTTGTCACCAATATTTTTATATTAGTTTTAAAAGAAGCTATATCGACAGAATTTTCACAAAAAATAATAATAAAGGAAGGACGGACTAAAAATGAAAAAAAAATCTTCTGAGACCATATTTTTCCTAATAACGTGTCATTTCATTGTATTTTACAGCTAATAAATCATATAAATATATTATTAGGAAGGACGGACTAAAAATGAAAAAAAAAAATCTTCTGAGACCATATTTTTCCTAATAACGTGTCATTTCATTGTATTTTACAGCTAATAAATCATATAAATATATTATTTATATTTGATATTTTTATTTGAACATAAAAAACGAATTTGAAGAATTATTTCCTCTATATGAACTCCATTTTTTTCTATACTTTTTATTTCCTCTGAAATAAAACCAAATAATAGAAAATTTAATTTAAAATATAATGATAAGTCAACATAATTAGCAATTTTCTCAATCACGTGGTCTTCATTGTAAATAAAAATTCAATTAATTGGAAATTAATGTGAACAGTCTATACTTTTTATTTCCTCTGAAATAAAACCAAATAATAGAAAATTTAATTTAAAATATATTGATAAGTCAACATAATTAGCAATTTTCTCAATCACGTGGTCTTCATTGTAAATAAAAATTCAATTAATTGGAAATTAATGTGAACAGTGAGTGTAATGGTGACACTAATTGTAAAAAAAAAAAACGCATTCTTAGTGAAGAAAATGAGTTGACCACGTGAATTGTTATGCGAGTATATGATTAAAATATGGCCTCTGAGGAAGAAAAATAAATATAATCAATTGCCTTTCTTTGAGGTGTTTAAATGAACTGCGCATTCTTAGTGAAGAAAATGAGTTGACCACGTGAATTCTTATGCGAGTATATGATTAAAATATGGCCTCTGAGGAAGAAAAATAAATATAATCAATTGCCTTTCTTTGAGGTGTTTAAATGAACTGGTCACGTATAATAAATTTATACATATAGGCTTGTATTAAGGTACTTGTTCAGAGACGAACTTTTTTGTTGTTGTACAAACAGTTTTTGTAGGTAGGTTTTGATATAAGATTTATGATGGAAGATATTATAAGAATATTTATAGAAAGGACGATAAAAAAAAACGATGAAACCTATGTCTGTTATGTCTGTTTCGATACCCTTTTTTGTTTCAAATAATTATCTACCAACATTAATTATTTAACTTTGTAATACATATTTTCAGAATGACAATGTTTTCCTTTGAAAAGTAAGTATTTTCTTCCGTCATCGTCACTAGATTTGATGTGCCTTTGAACGTTGTTGAACGTCAGGAGTAGGTGTTGTCGGAATAGCCATAAACGCTCTTAAGTTTTGGTGTGCTCTGTAGTTTAGTCTGAAATAGTTGTGTGGAAGTATAGAGAATAAAGTGTATTATTGATCCTATCCAGCCATCTGATGAGAGCAGATACATAAGTTAACCAAAGTGTCAGTCCTTTATCTGAATCTCCCAAATCCTGATGTCTGTATCAAATCTGAATTTCCTCAGTTTCATGATCAACTTCGAAGACAGAAGATCTGAAGAGACTAGACAAGTACAATACATTTAATATCCTTCTATCTTGTTGGAAATAATAGTTCCACAGTTCTCAAGTGTTCCCATTAGCTGAGCTAGGTACTCGGTAGCTCTAAACCTTCTACCCATTATTATCATAATGACTCTTGCTGGGTCATCCACACCCACGTTAGGGTTGGAGTTGGCTAGGGTATAATTTTTAAAGCATTAACATCCAATACAAAGGGAAAATAATTAAAAAACGCCCTGAAGATGATAACCAGCTTACGGGTTCTGATAGCGTTCTATGGAATGATGTAGTTCTGATTAGAGACCCAGGGGTAGTACAAGAATATGATTTTTATTAGTTTCTCGATGAAACCTATGTCTGTTATGTCTGTTTCGATACCCTTTTTTGTTTCAAATAATTATCTACCAACATTAATTATTTAACTTGATAATTGCTATTTATGCGAAGTAATGGAAAACCACTATGAGAGTTAGATTTGCATTTTATTTGAATGGAAAATGGGTGTAAAAAAGTTAATTGTGATAAATCTTACATTTTATTAATAAAAATGTAAAAATCCATATAAAACAGGTTTTGTATTTGTCGAAGAAAGAGAAACAATAACGCTAAATTAAATTATCTTGAAATAAGTAATAATAGTGGAGACTTATAAATACGAAAAGTAATGTACAGAATTTCTGTCGTTAGTTTCATGTTGTATTTATGTTTCGAAAACCTATTGTCCGTTTTATCTTATTATCACATTATTATTACTTAAGGTCGTAGTTTTCTTAATATCAAGTACCATCCTTGTTTTATATGGAAATATAATTTTTATATTTAAAATTTTTATGTGATCTCTGAAAAAATGTAGTTTTTTTTATTTTGTTTTAGTGATATCTTTTGATAAAAACATTACAAGAAAGAAATGTTTAAAATCAGTTTAAATTTATTATGTTACAATTCAGTATTAATACCTATGTACACCACATCATAAGAAAAACAATAACTGTTATTAGTTTCAATTTCATGGACTGTCGATAGCAGTGATGAAGTAAATTATGTAACCTTGCAGATAGACCATTATGTAGTACATATCTACCAAGTTTTGTACGGTCTCTCAAATTACTTTATCGTTTGTTGTTGACCAGACAGAAAGAATGATTCATGTCTTGAAATTTCGACTTCGGTTCACTCGGTTGTCTGGAAAGCATAATAAGCTAATAATTCTTGGAGAGCACGATATTGCAGAAATTGAAATTTCAAAAAGAAATACTTTTTTTGTATAATTTACTTGTATGTAATAGATTGATCTATTGAAAGATTTCGCTTCACTCAGTTGTCTGGAAAGCATAATAAGCTAATAATTCCTGGAAAGCACGATATTGCAGAAATTGAAATTTCAAAAAGAAATACTTTTTTTGTATAATTTACTTGTATGTAATAGATTGATCTATTGAAAGATGTTTGTGTATAATTTTAAAATTTCAAAAAGTTTTTTTTTTTGTTATAATTTAGGTATATCTATACTATGTAATAGATATTTAAAAATAAAACAAATAAACAAAGAAAAGAAAAAAAAATATGTTATAATTTAGGTATATCTATACTATGTAATAGATATTTAAAAATAAAACAAATAAACAAAGAAAAGAAAAAAAAATATATCTTTATAAAAATATTAAAATCAAGTCTTTATTCTTTCTCCAATTTTTCTACCAGGGCCAAGGCAGGAGTCTCTTAAACATAGAACAAATAGGTAGCCAGTTCTGCAAGTATATCTGGAATGTATTGAAAGGAACTTCAACGTTTCCTCTGAAGTACTCTAAAAACTTAAATCATTAGCATAAAAAGTAAAGGCCATTGAGAAATCTGCTGCATACCCACTATCTACCATTCGGATGAGTTCATGCATGTACCCATGGATATCTTTGAATTGGAGGTTTCCAGTCTCGTTACAATTTGTTTACTCAATGAGTCTAAAAATAAAAGTAACTAAAATTGGATCACGATTTAGTACCTACATACCCTCTGCCCTGAAGTATTATGATTTTGCTGATAAGGTAAGCATTTCCAACTAAATGGGCAGTTTGGTTTCGTAAACAAAGGGTAGTAAAGGGAGTTGTGTAGGGGTCATTTATTAGGTATTTTAGCTAAACATGTCAAGATCAGACAAAAAGAACGTTTATTACAATATCAGCAATATGAAAAAACTATTACAATATGTAGGTACTTACATAACAGACGACTGTCAGCTCAGCAGCTAGCAGTTTTCTTGAAATAACTGTCAGTCACAGTTGTAAAAGAGTACATTCATTGGCATTATTGAAGGAACGGCAACGGATTTACCTTTCAGGTAGCTATGTTTGGGGTTTGTCCCCAAAACCTCCCCCCTTCTACGGGCCTGCAAGCTATTTCTCATTACAGAGTTTGATTATTAAAATTAAAATATTATAACGAAATCATAATGCCCTATTATTATTAATACGGAGCTGTAACATAACGTTTCATTTCCAACTAAATGGGCAGTTTGGTTTCGTAAACAAAGGGTAGTAAAGGGAGTTGTGTAGGGGTCATTTATTAGAGCGACTATTTTGGGAATAAATATACCGGGCAGGGTTTTGAATAACCCTTCAGAATACCCCTCACCTTCATTTTCTGTTTCGCCTGGCTGTGTTATTATCCCTGGATTTGTTGGGAAATTTTCTACCTCTCTAATAAATAATAATAAAGGGTGTTTGAACATTTCTCTCAAAGGCCTCGAGCTCTTTTTTTTGAGACTGAAACGTTTCCACCTCACGGAGTGCCTCTGTTCCTTTATGAGATAGGTATTCCAGAATAACTCATGTGTGTAGATTTCCAGTAGTTTGCTCGTCCTTTCTTGTTCACTTAATCATTTTGCAATCTCTAATCCTCGCTGTCATTTGTCTCTCGTTTTGTTGTCAGAGATGATCGTCTGCCCGCAGTAGCCTGAGTGTATCTCGAACTTCAAGTAAAGCTGCCTAAAAACTAAAATAATCTGTGAAGAATCCGATGTGAAAGCCCGAGTGTCATGGTATTGTGTTACCGAGGTTTCTTATTTGCTCAATAGTCACTAGTTCACTATTACAGCTAATAATAGCGAACCTAATTAGTTTCCTAACGTTTAGATCTGCCCATCCTCAGCTGTAGGGTTCATTTCTGTTAAGAATCCGATGTGAAAGCCCGAGTGTCATGGTACTGTGTTACCGAGGTTTCTCAGTTGCTCAATAGTCACTAGTTCACTATTACAGCTAATTAGTCACTAGTTCACTATTACAGCTAATAATAGCGAACCTAATTAGTTTCCTAACGTTTAGATCTGCCCATCCTCAGCTGTAGGGTTCCTACTGGGGTGGGGCCGACATGACTTCCTTCTATTGTTTAGAACATTTGGATCCAAATAATGCCTCTGTTCCTGATCCAGGGATATCCATAGGCACGGCGAGGTGGTCTTCAGTAAGTTATCAACATGGGACATGTAGGATCTAAACTAAATCGTTCCCAAAGAGAGAATAATCAGACGTTCCTAAAACTGTGGTTTTTCAAATGTATCTAATTGTGGATTTACTTGGAGGAAGGGTGAGATGATGAAGGTATCCACTGAATAACACCCAGATTTAATTGGAGGGTTTAATGTTGGGTAGGTTTGCCAGTGTCGGATGGCTTTGTGTAGGATCTTATTCTAGACTACCCACTTAGGGTACTCGGACCTTTTTACTAAACAGGAACCTCGTAGTGAAAATCCCGAGCAACGGTGTACGTGACTCAGCGAAGGTAGGTATCTCTTACTCACCATCAATTACACCGTGTGACTCGCTAGTTAAAACAGCAATTCAACTCATTATCACTATCACGATCATTGTTACCGGGAGGGGGAGACGATTTTCACCTCCGGAAAACACGACGCGAAACTCACGCAAGTGAAAATCAGTGAATCAACCGATGTCAAATCTTGCATCATGCAAAAACTTTGCCGTAACCGGTTTTGCGATGGCTCTCAGAAACCCGAACTTGGATGGTAAGACAAGCGACGTGTTGAGACGAGTAAGCCGGAGATCATGGGTTCAAGTCTCAACTTGTGCTGAGTATGGTACAACAAAGAAGTACAGGGTTCCCTCAGTGATGGGATAATATTTACGAGGGTCGAGGAATAACATGAAATACCTACCTAGATATCATCCAATATATATTCAAGTAGAAAAAAAAAACATTATTTATCTATTAAGTTTATGTACACAATGTATTTTAATGTAAACTAAAACCAAGTTAGGTAGAAGATACCTAGTATAAAATATATATCAATAAAAATAATTAATCAAACATTATCAATCAATATCAATATAGGTACCTATAAAGTATTCAATATGAAAGAAGAAACTATGTGAAGATACAAGTAATAAATTTTAAATTATACTTATTACCTACCTATACACTAGACAAAAGAGAACATTATTTACAAATTGAGTGACATATTAAGCCCATCCCAAGTTTGAATCCAAATAATATACTACAAAACAAAGGTTTTTGTATTACCAGGGAATTGTGCATAGAACTCAAGTTGTCAAACGACAATCAAATTTGAACTCGTTCGACATGTCCGTTGATCTTTTGTCTTAACCTTTTCCTATAAACATTAGCATTAGTGCCAAGACACAAAGTTCTAAATGAATCTGACTGAAATGCTGAATTTCCCAAGAATCTGAGTAATCTGAATTTGACTGATTCAATTGAAACTGAGTACGAGCTGAGCAGCTGAGCTCACTTCCCCTCTAAATCAATCTAGACTTCGAGGGGACCCTGTTGCTCAATATTTCATGCTCAGATTTCTGATAAAATTCGATGATATCGCGCGATCAAATTAAAGTCAGTAAGCTTTATGTATTTTAACAAATTTCAACACTAGCAAAATCGTATTTACTACTCTTATTTTATGTGTAGTAATCGCGCAGCCCAAAAACTGATGTAAATTTGATCACTTCGCGCAAAATTCCGTCTTATACTGTGCAAACACATTCAATGTAACGGCGGACATAATTTAAAACATGTAGCTATGTAGAAAACACTGAAATCTCGGGTCCTAATGGTGTTATTCTCTTAATTTGTTTCAGCTTTTCAGCAAGAAGACATCGAAGACAGTGCATCTATATTTCTTTCAAATAGTTTTCGCCCTTGAAAACAGGGGAAATGTAATTGAATGCATTAAAAAACTTGGCAACCTATCCAATGAAGAAATAGAGGGGATATATGAGGGGAAGTTAAAGTAGGAGAAATTCTCACAGCTGAGCAGTGGAGCTGAGTTCTGAATATTGCATCAGTCGTCAGTCGATAAGAATTTTGGATTAGTCTTTCAGTCAGAGTTCAGAATTCCACCAGTGTAGAGGTAGCTGTGAATGGTTTGTGCTTTTGGCACTTAACTTTGTGATCTAAGGCATTACCGGCCGGCTAAGTTTAATTTTCTATTAAATAAAAAAAGTAGTGATTAAGTCAAATAAATTCAACAAAATGGAAGTTTTACCAAATCCTGTAGTTTTTGCTAATAATTACGAAGGTAAGGTTTTATTTAATTTTGAGTGTTTGACCATATTTTTACTTTTTTATTTAGATCTTCTTGGTACCCAGTTTTAAGAGCGTTAAAATTACGTAAATTACCTATATTAAAAATCTCATTTCATCCTATAGGAGGAAAATTTCAACATTATATATAAAATAATCCAAATGCATGATATCAAACTGATTGAATTCTAAGGTGGTTATTTTAAGTGCTTGCGAATTATCAGAATATTAACTTTTTTTATCAAGTCAAAAGCCGAAATTTTAAAATTTCAAAAATCGGTAATTTTGTGCTTAGTGTTAAGTAAATCTGATTTCTATTCTAGGTATTTTAAAGATATTATGTAAATCTTGTATGTATCTAAAGATCGTTTTGCTAATTGTCTAATAGGTAATTTATTGATCATCAGATTCCGACTTTTCACTATCTTAAAAAATATTTTTTTAGGATCGACTATCGATAGAATAAAAAGTAAAAACATTTAAAAATAGTAGCTATTTATTTAGGTACTTACTATTGCTATTTATATGTGTAAAAAAAAACTTGTAGGCATCTACAATTTTGTATTATAGGTATGTAGGTACATTGGTTAACACTTCAATCTAAATTGTTAAATTAAAAAAAAGCATCCGTGGTTAAAAAAAAAAAATAAAAAAAAAAAAAAAAAAAAAAGTTAGAGCCTTAATATAGTTAATAGAGGTTGTACT
>NW_007377648.1:195719-258999 GCF_000475195.1 Diaphorina citri
TTTTTTTCGTCGATTTTAGACATAGATAGCTATTCCAATTTTCAATAAAGAATTTAATAGGGAAAAAAATATTTTTTTATATTAGTAGTTGTAGGTATATAATAATAGAAATTAAAAATAGCATTTTCTCTCTGCCCATTTTCGTTTCATTCGTGTACATAGTTAACTTCATAATTATAATAATTATTCGTATAAATATAGGACACCTTCAGTCGCGGATGTAAGGGGAGCTCATCCGTGTTCGTTGAACTCTCTTGGAAATGAATATTAATACCGTGTTCATAAATTGAAGACAATTCTTTGACAAATGATGTTCAGAGATAGGTAGGTATTGTGAACAAATTTCAGAAAATCAAACATACCCAATGTAGGTAATTCTCATCTTCTAAGGAGGAAATAAGGTAAGAATACATATGTACATATAGGTAAAACAAAGTTCATCGCATCTGTAAATAATACAGAAACTCCGCGGACCCTTTAATCCAAATTCTAATCAACTCAACCTAAATTATCCACCATATAATAAGGGTGTGAAATTTCGAAATTTTTAACTGCCTCAATTCCAAAAGTACATTATACCTACCTACAATTGAGTGACTGAAAAAAAAAACCTACACAACTAAATCCTTTATTACAAGCTATCAGGGCCGTAGCTCGACCGAAATTTTGGGGGGGGGGGTTGATGTATATATTAGTAGTTGTAGGTATATAATAATAGAAATTAAAAAATAGCATTTTCTCTCTGCCCATTTTCGTTTCATTCGTGTACATAGTTAACTTCATAATTATAATAATTATTCGTATAAATATAGGTACTTATACCTATAATACCTAATTCTTACTCCATAAAGGAAAAAGCTTTTTCCGATTAAAGTCAAATAAGTATCTTTCTAATAATCACATATTTTCACCAAAAATATTTTTACAAATATTTTTCTTTTGTAATATTTGGGACTAAATCATACATATTACTAATAATTTTAGATCGCCACGTAGATTTCACTGCATTTCTTCGGACATTTAACTTTTTTTTAATTCCAGACCAAAGTTTACAAAATTTACTATTTGTAGGCGTTTTTAATTTACATGTTTTTCTCCAAAAGTATTATACATTAAACAACAGAACTAGGTATTTTAGCTAAACATGTCAAGATCAGACAAAAAGAACGTTTATTACAATATCAATTTATATCAGCAATATTAAAAAAACTATTACAATATGTACTTGCATAACAGACGACTATCAGCTCAGCAGCTAGCAGTTTTCTTGAAATAACTGTCAGTCACAGTCGTAAAAGAGTACATTCATTGGCATTATTGAAGGAACGGCAACGGATTTACCTTTCAGGTAGCTATGTTTGGGGTTTGTCCCCAAAACCTCCCCCTTCTACGGGCCTGCAAGCTATCTCTCATTACAGAGTTTGGTTATTAATATTAAAATATTTTAACGAAATCATAATGCCCTATTATTATTAATACGGAGCAGTAACATAACGTTTCATTTTCATTTCCAACTAAATGGGCAGTTTGGTTTCGTAAACAAAGGGTAGTAAAGGGAGTTGTGTAGGGGTCATTTATTAGAGCGACTATTTTGGGAATAAATATACCGGGCAGGGTTTTGAATAACCCTTCAGAATACCCCTCACCTTCATTTTCTGTTTCGCCTGGCTGTGTTATTATCCCTGGATTTGTTGGGAAATTTTCTACCTCTCTAATAAATAATAATAAAGGGTGTTTGAACATTTCTCTCAAAGGCCTCGAGCTCTTTTTTTTGAGACTGAAACGTTTCCACCTCACGGAGTGCCTCTGTTCCTTTATGAGATAGGTATTCCAGAATAACTCATGTGTGTAGATTTCCAGTAGTTTGCTCGTCCTTTCTTGTTCACTTAATCATTTTGCAATCTCTAATCCTCGCTGTCATTTGTCTCTCGTTTTGTTGTCAGAGATGATCGTCTGCCCGCAGTAGCCTGAGTGTATCTCGAACTTCAAGTAAAGCTGCCTAAAAACTAAAAATTTCTGTTAAGAATCCGATGTGAAAGCCCGAGTGTCATGGTACTGTGTTACCGAGGTTTCTCAGTTGCTCAATAGTCACTAGTTCACTATTACAGCTAATTAGTCACTAGTTCACTATTACAGCTAATAATAGCGAACCTAATTAGTTTCCTAACGTTTAGATCTGCCCATCCTCAGCTGTAGGGTTCCTACTGGGGTGGGGCCGACATGACTTCCTTCTATTGTTTAGAACATTTGGATCCAAATAATGCCTCTGTTCCAGATCCAGGGATATCCATAGTCACGGCGAGGCGGTCTTCAGTAAGTTATCAACATGGGACATGTAGGATCTAAACTAAATCGTTCCCAAAGAGAGAATAATTAGACGTTCCTAAAACTGTGGTTTTTCAAATGTATCTAATTGTGGATTTACTTGGAGGAAGGGTGAGATGATGAAGGTATCCACTGAATTTCTTCTTCAGCAAGAGCATCAGAAGCGGGTGATGTCTCTGGATTAGTAGTACTGATCGCACAAATAATTTTACATTCTCGCACAGTCTATGTAACATATCGCTCATGAACATTATATTATCAACATACGAGTAATCTCCGTATAGTCAATATAATAAAATGCTAATGCTAACTCACAGATGACTGTTACCGAGATGCTAGTGATGTCATTCAGCCATCAGCAAGCCCTGGTTGTAGTAAAAAGTGAAAGTAAGCGAGTGCTCAGTCTTAGCCAACCGATGGGGTTATTGCCCTTCCTTACTTACTTCATATGTTTATTCTAAATTTCATTAGACGTGTTGCTAATAGGGGAATCGCAGGTATTGACTTTATTTATGACAGGAGCTAGTATGCCAAAAGCGAATTCTTCAATGGAGTTATAGATTGAGCAAGTGGTAGGTAGGGTAAGTAAACATCTCTGACACAACTCGTAATTCCACACCCTTCAGGCTCGTGGTTTGTCAGGGGTAGAGTGTCTACTTACTTAGATTGAAGCAGGCTGCACATCAGTCAGTCTGAGCTTGAGTAGTTGTCTTGGGCCATTCACACTTTCTCCTACACGGGAAGATTTGAGCACACCTATCCTTTCTCTGAGTCCCTCTTCTGGTGAAAGATGATTCCTCGTTTTGTAATACATATTTTCAGAATGACAATGTTTTCCTTTGAAAAGTAAGTACCTATTTTCTTCAGTCATCGTCACTAGATTTGGTGTGCCTTTGGACGTTGTTGAACGTCAGGAGTAGGTGTTGTCGGAATAGCCATAAACGCTCTTAAGAAATTTTGGTGTGCTCTGTATTTTAGTCTGAAATAGTTGTGTGGAAGTATAGAGAATAAAGTATATTATTGATCCTATCCAGCCATCTGATGGGAGCAGATACATAAGTTAACCAAAGTATCAGTCCTTTATCTGAATCTCCCAAATCCTGTCTGTATCAAATCTGAATTTCCTCAGTTTCATGATCAACTTCAAAGACAGAAGATCTGAAGAGACTAGACAAGTACAATACATTTAATATCCTTCTGCCAAAAGCGAATTCTTCAATGGAGTTATAGATTGAGCAAGTGGTAGGTAGGGTAAGTAAACATCTCTGACACAACTCGTAATTCCACACCCTTCAGGCTCGTGGTTTGTCAGGGGTAGAGTGTCTACTTACTTAGATTGAAGCAGGCTGCACATCAGTCAGTCTGAGCTTGAGTAGTTGTCTTGGGCCATTCACACTTTCTCCTACACGGGAAGATTTGAGCACACCTATCCTTTCTCTGAGTCCCTCTTCTGGTGAAAGATGATTCCTCGTTTTGTAATACATATTTTCAGAATGACAATGTTTTCCTTTGAAAACTAAGTATTTTCTTCCGTCATCGTCACTAGATTTGGTGTGCCTTTGGACGTTGTTGAACGTCAGGAGTAGGTGTTGTCGGAATAGCTATAAACGCTCTTAAGAAGTTTTGGTGTGCTCTGTATTTTAGTCTGAAATAGTTGTGTGGAAGTATAGAGAATAAAGTGTATTATTGATCCTATCCAGCCATGTGATGAGAGCAGATACAAAAGTTAAGCAAAGTGTCAGTCCTTTATCTGAATCTCCCAAATCCTGTCTGTAACAAATCTGAATTTCCTCAGTTTCATGATCAACTTCAAAGACAGAAGATCTGAAGAGACTAGACAAGTACAATACATTTAATATCCTTCTATCTTGTTGGAAATAATAGTTCCAGAGTTCTCAAGTGTTCCCATTAGCTGAGCTAGGTACTCGGTAGCTCTAAACCTTCTACCCATTATTATCATAATGACTCTTGCTGGGTCATCCACACCCACGTTAGGGTTGGAGTTGGCTGGGGTATAATTTGTAAAGGATTAACATCCAATACAAAGGGAAAATAATTAAAAAACGCCCTGAAGATGATAACCAGTTTACGGGTTCTGATAGCGTTCTATGGAATGATGTAGTTCTGATTAGAGACCCAGGGGTAGTACAAGAATATGATTTTTATTAGTTTCTGGGGGCACCTACGCCACGCTATGTCACTGAGGCTAATCAGGGCATAGGTAATCCTATCTGTTTGGCTGAAGTTTCAACTAACTCTTTCTCCAGCGGGTTGGTCAAGGTAGAAACCCTGTTAAGTGCCGTTTAGAATACATGGGACTTCGCCCATCATTACATTTTACATCCACTAAATCTTTCTTTCATAATCGTGGGCAACAGTTATCTCTGTCCACTCATGGATAAAGGTCTCTTCTTCATTCTTCCACCTAGTCCAAAATAGTCTTCGACAAAATACAAAATGATTGGGAGATTGTCCCATCTATCTGCTTAACTTTTTGTGTGTATATTCTTGAGAGAGTTTGAAGACACTGAAGATGATAACCAGTTTACGGGTTCTGATAGCGTTCTACGGAATGATGTAGTTCTGATTAGAGACCCAGGGGTAGTACAAGAATATGATTTTTATTAGTTTCTGGGGGCACCCACGCCACGCTATGTCACTGAGGCTAATCGGGGCATAGGTGATCCTATCTGTTTGGCTGAAGTTTCAACTAACTATTTCTCCAGCGGGTTGGTCAAGGTAGAAACCCTGTTAAGTGCCGTTTGGAATATACATTGGACTTCGCCCATCATTACATTTTACATCCACTAAATCTTTCTTTCATAATCGTGGGCAACAGTTATCTCTGTCCACTGATGGATAAAGGTCTCTTCTTCATTCTTGTCTTCGACAAAATACAAAATGATTGGGAGATTGTCCCATCTATCTGCTTAACTTTTTGTGTGTATATTCTTGAGAGAGTTTGAAGACATTTCTCCCAGATTGTCACGAATCCCGCTGGTAGTATTTCACATTTGAGTCCATCATATTCCATGTCAGAGGCAATCAACTTTTCTTCCACTAGTTCAGAACTAACGTGTTTTGATCTTTACGTCATTATCATGTTTAACTATATTTTCGTGTTCTGATCTTTATTCTATCACTCTATTTCTTTATTTTGGTTTATTATGCGTAACAAGCCAGGTAGCTTGCTCTCGTTAATGATATGAACCTTTGTTAGGACAATAATACTTTCGTGTTCTGATCTTTATTCTATCATTCTATTTCTTTATTTTGGTTTATTATGCGTAACAAGCCAGGTAGCTTGCTCTCGTTAATGATATGAACCTTTGTTAGGACAATAATACCTGGTGTGATTATAGTGCCTAATGGTAATACACGTAAATAATGTTTCATACACGTAGCTATATGATAATGTATAACTTAGATATTACGATATTAGAGCACAGGCTATACCCAGATTTAATTGGAGGGTTTAATGTTGGGTAGGTTTGCCAGTGTCGGATGGCTTTGTGTAGGATCTTATTCTAGACTACCCACTTATTGAATGTCAGCATAATACCTACAACTTACCTTCTTATCTGTAATATCAAGAACCCTTAAATCAAAGAGATCCAACATATTAGATTCGTAGATATGTAAAGTCCGGTTTGTCAACACCGGAGACCTCAAAGCGAGTATATCTATGGTCTAAGTGTACTTAAGAACCCAAGTAGGTACTCTTTTAAGTTCTTTTGGAAAGCAGCTTATTTGAAATCTAATACATCAAAAAAATCTCGATAGATTTGTTGGAACTGTAGGTATCTGAAAGTCTTCAAATTCATTGATCCAGCAAATCAGACACTCTCGGCTGCGCCACTGACATGAGGTGCCTCTGTTGGTTAAATCTTAACGGGCCTAAACCAAAGAACCCTTAAATCAAAGAGATCCAACATATTAGATTCGTAGATATGTAAAGTCCGGTTTGTCAACACCAGAGACCTCAAAGCGAGTATACCTGTGGTCTAAGTGTGCTTAAGAACCCAAGTAGGTACTCTTTTAAGTTCTTTTGGACAGCAGCTTATTTGAAATCTAATCCATCAAAAAAATCTCGATAGATTTGTTGGAACTGTAGGTATCTGAAAGTCTTCAAATGCCTCACAAAATTCATTGATCCAGCAAATCAGACACTCTCGGCTGCGCCACTGACATGAGGTGCCTCTGTTGGTTAAATCTTAACGGGCCTAAACCAAGTTCAAATTTACTGCCTTATCACCCATTATTATAATAATGGGAAGGTCCTATTCCACTGATAGCACTGTTCTAGATCCTATCTACCACAGAGAATATCTGTATGGTTTAGTGTGGAACATGGGTAATATTTATTATATCTACCCATAGGTATATTCCTATAATGGAGCTGGTCCGATATTCTATTATTATACACTAGGTTTTGGTCTAATACCAGGTTTGTGTAGTTTTAATGATTTCAGGTGCCTATTAAATTTAAATACATACAAGAAAATGTATTCAAAACAAATAAATAAACCTATTCCATGTTGTACCCACTTTCGTAGACTGGAGTACCTGTGGTGAATATTTAATCAGAGCTGGCTAAACACATATTTGGTGTATGGCTGGCTAAAACATATATTGGCTGTATGGCTGGTTCAGGTTAGATCGGCACATTGGAATATCTGCGAGGCTTCTAGAAGAATACCTAGATAGTAGATACCAATTACCAAATTGCTTTTGGTGGCAAACCACAGACATTTCGGATTCGGGACCCCAATGATGTGATTTACCGATATTGATCTGACTTACCAATATATCTAATACGTAATATGTATCTCGTATGTATGTATCTATACATGGATCTGATTCACCTACCGGTTGAAACTTTAGAGCTCGCGTAAAAAAAAGAAAGATTCGAATCAAATCCGTGAAATTAAGAAGGAACTTCGGATTCTACAAAACCCGATAGGTACTTCTCTAGAACACTCTGGTGTAAACGATATAAGATACCAATCTCCTAATGTATACCTATTAGGTATGTTTCTGTTATCTGGTTGAACCCATCTGTGCTTAACATCGCTCATCAGAGAGACCAGAGTATTGCATCACGACCAAGTCAGACCTCAACCCAAGTATCAGCAAGTCTTGCCGAGCTTTACATGATTTATAGTGGTCCCCCTCTCAGTCCTATTGTTTCAAGTGACATACAGGTGTGAACGACAAAGACTTTAACAGTTTTATTGACTTGCTACACACCTTAGAAACACACAATATATCATCAGCGAATCACCGGGTGTTCATAAAGCGAGACCCTCTTACCAAGAGAAGTAACGAAAGTCAATAGGGAATCAAAGCCAACACTCATACGTGAGTGGTGATGGCCCGGCAATGTCTAACACGATAGGAAACACATTGTAATGCACGGAGCGTTCGAAAGAGTATAGGCTCAATATTATTTACATAGCTATAGTGTACATACGCGATGGAGTAAATAGATTAAGTATATACACGGGGAACGAGTAAATAAATTGATAATAATGTGTACATAGCGTACGAAGGTCATAAAAATCTTAGAACACAACATCGTCAGGTTTCCAAGGTGAGGCCCATGGTATCTGGTATCAGTGTTGATCATCCGATCTACCTAGGAGATGGAACAAATTCAAAAACTTCCACACTTCACAATCTCATAGGTAAAATTTCATCGTTTTGACCTCAACGCCTACCTATCTCTCGAAAAACTGAACAACAAATTTCTAGTTTTTTTCTTCCGAGATCTGATTTGAACATTGTGAGTCACCTGGAACTTGGTGTGAATATATGTTCTGTATTTGTATATGATAAGAAACAGGTCACACATGTATATTTGAGCAACATACTTGGAGATAATCTACGATTGCCTTGGTCAACCTTTGCCATCTGGCTTTCAACCGTATTGCTTCGGTCAAGTCCATTCTGAATGCTTGCAGAGAATCTATTGACAAAGTTCACATCAACCGGCAACCAGGCTATCAGTTCAATGTTATCAACACTTGGACATAGAGGATCTTCTTTATCTTCTATGTTGTGAATCCTGGGATCTTCTCTTATCCTGCGAGCTAATTTCTTTCTCTTGTTTTTCATATTAATTGAATTTATATACCGGAGAGACTATCTCGGAATCTGGACCATTTATCCACACTCTTGCAGTGTGATGTTGGTCTCTGTATATCAAGAACTTAAACTATCATGCTCAACCTTGGACAGTCTGTTATCTTCTACTTCTTTAGGCAATTTTATTCTATTATTTTTTGGAGACGGTTTTTTTTTTCTTCTGTGGTTACTATCCGGACAAGATTTCGCTTGTCTTTCAAAGAACTATCCTCTTTGGAGGAATATTAATCCGTTCGTCAGAAGTACTTGTTACCTTGTTTCTTGGGTCATAGGAGGCAAATGAGTACGAGTAGGTAAGTACTTGTTTTTGGAGACATGTTTCGGAAGGATCCAAAGTTCTACAGCGCAATCAGGGATTTGATAATCAAGGCCACAAGGTTTCAGACTTTAGAAGCAGAGTTTTCTCATTAACTTGTACTGGCTAGTCCCATGACGCCAACGTTAAAAAGAACAAGGCTTTTTGGATTACAGGAATGTAAGCACTAGTAGATCCCTATTCATTTCATCAAAAGACACTACATAAATTTTCCAATAAATCCTTCTATTCCTTAAATCATTGTGTAGGGATAGTAAGTCCTACTTCCCCATGGAAATATTTTGCTTTTTCTTGCCTCTAATGTTCTGAAGTCCTAACCATTTTTATCCCTATTCATTTCATCAAAAGACACTACATAGGTAAATTTTCCAATAAATCCTTCTATTCCTTAAATCATTGTGTAGGGATAGTAGTCCTACTTCCCCATGGAAATATTTTGCTTTTTCTTGCCTCTAATGTTCTGAAGTCCTAACCATTTTTTAATTGCAAATCTCTGATCCTTTGGTCTCTCTACAAGCTAGCAGCAAACTATAAATTGAGCTAATAAGAAGGTTAAGGATGCAAGGACAGAGTTATAACTTTGGTTCTAATTTTGAATAAGAAATCCATTTGGGGTATGCCAAAATCGAATTCTTCAATGGAGTTATAGATTGAGCAAGTGGTAGGTAGGGTAAGTAAACATCTCTGACACAACTCGTAATTCCACACCCTTCAGAAATTCCCGGAGGGACGGGCCCTGCTTGTTTTTTTGAGACTGAAACGTTTCCACCTCACGGAGTGCCTCTGTTCCTTTATGAGATAGGTATTTCAGAATAACTCATGTGTGTAGATTTCCAGTAGTTTGCTCGTCCTTTCTTGTTCACTTAATCATTTTGCACTCTCTTTTCCTTACAAAATCCTCGCTGTCATTTGTCTCTCGTTTTGTTGTCAGAGATGATCGTTTGCTCGCAGTAGCCTGAGTGATGAGTGTATCTCGAACTTCAAGTAAAGCTGCCTAAAAACTAAAAAAAATCTGTTGAGAATCCGATGTGAAAGCCCGAGTGTCATGGTACTGTGTTACCGAGGTTTCTCAGTTGCTCAATAGTCACTAGTTCACTATTACAGCTAATAATGGCGAACCTAATTAGTTTCCTAACGTTTAGATCTGCCCATCCTCAGCTGTAGGGTTCCTACTGGGGTGGGGCCGACATGACTTCCTTCTATTGTTTAGAACATTTGGATCCAAATAATGCCTCTGTTCCAGATCCAGGGATATCCATAGGCACGGCGAGGCGGTCTTCAGTAAGTTATCAACATGGGACATGTAGGATCTAAACTAAATCGTTCCCAAAGAGAGAATAATTAGACGTTCCTAAAACTGTGGTTTTTCAAATGTATCTAATTGTGGATTTACTTGGAGGAAGGGTGAGATGATGAAGGTATCCACTGAATTCACGGCGAGGCGGTCTTCAGTAAGTTATCAACATGGGACATGTAGGATATAAACTAAATCGTTCCCAAAGAGAGAATAATCAGACGTTGCTAAAACTGTGGTTTTTCAAATGTATCTAATTATGGATTTACTTGGAGGAAGGGTGAGATGATGAAGGTATCCACTGAATTTCTTCTTCAGCAAGAGCATCAGAAGCGGGTGATGTCTCTGGATTAGTAGTACTGATCGCACAAATAATTTTACATTCTCGCACAGTCTATGTAACATATCGCTCATGAACATTATATTATCAACATACGAGTAATCTCCGTATAGTCAATATAATAAAATGCTAATGCTAACTCACAGATGACTGTTACCGAGATGCTAGTGATGTCATTCAGCCATCAGCAAGCCCTGGTTGTAGTAAAAAGTGAAAGTAAGCGAGTGCTCAGTCTTAGCCAACCGATGGGGTTATTGCCCTTCCTTACTTACTTCATATGTTTATTCTAAATTTCATTAGACGTGTTGCTAATAGGGGAATCGCAGGTATTGACTTTATTTATGACAGGAGCTAGTATGCCAAAAGCGACCATTTTTTAATTGCAAATCTCTGATCCTTTGGTCTCTACAAGCTAGCAGCAAACTATAAATTGAGCTAATAAGAAGGTCAAGGATGCAAGGACAAAGTTATAACTTTGGTTCTAATTTTGAATAAGAAATCCATTTGGTACTTGTTGTGGTGGTCAAATCATGTATATCACGTGATATAGTTAACTTGGTAGAATAAAATATAGGAACCATTGACCAACCAATGATAATTAATTTGGTAGAATAATAAGTTGTAGTGACACTAGTGACTCTATGTGGACCATTATTTCAATCGATGTCATATTTTCAATTCCATCTTTGATATCCTTTTACTCATCTTTTTAGTAAGTTATCATAATTCTTGATTAGTTGGTTAGGTCCGGTTTTTATATGTATTTCAAACTCATCGTGATATCTGACATTTTCCTTGTGCATTAGTAACTCGTCCATGTCTGATTTTCTGTCACATTTGTACCCATTCTATCGAGTAGCACAGTAGCATAGATACTGTTAGTCTCTTCTGACTCTTCTTGTTCTCGTTTGTCCTTGGCGTTGTCCACATAGATGATGTTATTCGAGTTATATTGTTGTACTACTAAAACTTCTACTCTGTTTCCCTCACGTACACACAATAATCATTTCATATGTTTTATGTGTAGGGGAACTCGGAGCTTCAGTAGACCATCGCATCGCTGATGATAAGCCTCCTGTTCCAGCCGTTCCATAAATCTTCTCACTTTACATTGGGCTCTTCTGCTTCAATTGCCTTTTTCAACTTTGCAACTTCTGGAAACCTTTTTGGTAACTAGACAGTGTTTTTGGTAACTGACCATCTAAGAAAGAAAGGTTAAGTGCAATTTGATACTGATGGTGTGCAATTACCTATTTGAAAGTTATGGTGCTTTGGTGATGAATACGTCAGGATTTTGATACTAACTTACTAACCGTCACGTCTCGTCAACTCAATATATTGGTGTTTTCAATGGAAACCATAAGGTCCTCACTTCGCCCTGTGTTCCCCTAATTGCCTACATCAATTTGTTGACTCGTTTCCTAGCAAGGAGTACAGTACACAATGTCCCAGTCACCAATCAAGATATACGAACCATGTACGACGTTATAGTGTGTTCGGAACTGGTGCTTTCAACTTACTATGACCAGCTGTTAACTGAAAGATTGAACGGTTGTCGCCAGCCATCACTAAAAACCTTAGCTGTTACCTGTGAATAGATACCACCATCCGGATGGGTGACCATCTGGGTAGTGGGGAGCCCCTATCAAAACAAAGTTTGTCGTATACATAGAAGAAACTTTCAGAGCTAGAACTAGAGAAGAACGAACGGGCTCCATTGCAATGTATTGGTGTTTTCAATGGAAACCATAAGGTCCTCACTTCGCCCTGTGTTCCCCTAATTCCCTACATCAATTTGTTGACTCGTTTCCTGTAATTACTTAACATGGAGATAAAAATAGGTAGGTTAGTTATAGTTTAGGCTTAGGGCTCCGTGCTCCATGGTCCACTGATATAATTAGGTTCAATAAATGTGCGGGCTCTGGAGACCCAGCCGAGAGAGCTTGAACAATCATTTTCGTCTAAAAACAACAATAGACATTGGAAACCCAATTATTTCTTGTTTGATTTGAATGGGAACCTGAACTTCAATTATTCTAGTGTATCCATAATCCTCTACCTTCTCTTTTGTGTAAAATCGTTTTCAATCAGAGTTGGTGCCAGTTTTTGGCACGGACTCGATTGTTGGGTATCCAAAACAAAGTGGATTAACCTCTGGTGCATGTTGATAAAAGTAGGCAGTCACAATTAACATTCAAAGCACACCAGTTAAAAGAAGTTTAGTTCAGCAGCAGAGGAAAGAACTTGGACAATGGCAGAAAATTCTCAATATGCGGTTGCGAGAGAAGACTTACATTATCAAGACTTATATCTGCTATATATTCACCGAATCCTCTGTTTCGGAAAAGGTGACTTTAGCTCTTGGACAGTACCTTTGCCATCTTTGTAACACTAAAAGGTAAGCCCGTTGTCCGTTCAATGAAATGTATTTCCGGTAGGTAGATACTACGGCGAGTTATCGACAAGCTCGGAAGTAAATTAAAAGCAACAGTGATACAAGTATGGGTAAGTAGCGGTGGTAATTATTAGCTAAGTGAACGGTTGGAACCTTGCAGTCTGTACCAATCGTTATCAACCGGGGCTATAGTGTATTCGATGAGAGAATGTGTCATTCCCGTTCAAACTGAGTAGGTACTACTTGTAGAATTCAATAAATCAACCAGTTTGCCAGTTTCGGATGGAAGAACTGTTAAAAACACAATGCTCAAGTTTCGGATGGAAGGAAATTCAAAAAACACAATACTTACCCAAACAGTCAGTGGCAACAACAACTTGACTCTTGAAACCTAGAGTCTCTGACAGATCACTGAAGTTAAGCAACATTGTGGTTGGTATCTGGTATCTGGATTGATGTCTGAGACATCACGTGATTCTGGTGAGTTCGGGGTGCAGTCAGCCTTGTGAGGACAGTAGAGGGTTGAAACCCCAGTAAATCGGGCAAGGTTCCATATTGTGCTTGTTAAGCTGTGTTCATACACGACGCCGTCGATTGACGATTCGAATCTCTGTTGTCGAGGCAGTGTACGGTTTTATTCGACATCGATCGACGCAGTCGACTATATTTGGACACGCTTAGCAACCAAAATATGAACTCATACTGAAATGCAATGAACTATCAAACCGAGGGAACGTTCCCAACATGGCACCAGTTCTCATCAGCTATCGGATAATCCTCCTTAAGGATTCTACTAGGTAGTTCGACCTCGAAATTCTCAAAGGTTTTGTAGCTTCACAAAAGAGCGGTTCAAGTCCTACCAAAAGTTCTTCAAATTATAGTTGGTAGGTAATGGTATGTCTCTACAAAACACTTAATCTAATCTATTTTTCGATGACACAGCGATTTTAAACGACTCCAAACGGTTGTAAGTGTGTAACTCGATGTAACGCTGATAGTATTTAATACACTTTTTCGTCCCTTGTTTTACATTTACACCACTTCCTGGTCTTTTACAAGGGTCAAGGGTTACCAATAACTTCGCCGGTGACCCCTATCAGGAACCTTTCCCCGACATGACATTAACCTGGTAGTAGGCAAGAACACGTTGCAAGTCATCAGAACAAAAGAACTGATCTGTGTTGACTCATAGGCCAAGTTATGAGATATACACCCATTATCTAAATCAATAATTAATTATGAGATATGCACTCATAGATATCAATAGATCGAATAGACAAGAGAACTTTTATAATGACCAATAAGCCTATAGATATAGTCCGTTGTGACCAATGGAGCCCGTTCGTTCTTCTCTAGTTCTAGCTCTGAAAGTTTCTTCTATGTATACGACAAACTTTGTTTTGATAGGGGCTCCCCAGATGGTCACCCATCCGGATGGTGGTATCTATTCACAGGTAACTGCTAAGGTTTTTAGTGATGGAGGTGTTACCTCCATTTGGCGACAACCGTTCAATCTTTCAGTTTACAGCTGGTCATAGTAAGTTGAAAGCACCAGTTCCGAACACACTATAACGTCGTACATGGTTCGTATATCTTGATTGGTGACTGGGACATTGTGTACTGTACTCCTTGCTATTTCGCGATGCGCTCAGCGTAATCTTCAAAAATTGGGTTATTTGCTATTAAAACTGGAAGGTTGACACGATGCTTTGGATTTCCGTGAATAACTTACCCGTCCAGTTCACCTGAAAGGCCAGATCATCTGACAGCATGAATCACAACCCACTCCACACATCATCCAGTTATGCCCCGAGCTGTCGATGTCGAGAGATTGCAGTTACACCTCTTTTGCATTTCCAAGAAAATGAACCCGGAAAATCGCTCCGGAGAACTGGTCAAATGATTACTTGTGCGATAGGAAAGAGGCATTGTAAATAGGGAATAGAGTTCTTTGTGAAGTAATTAATTGATGCATTGTTTCTATTGACCTGTTCGGGTACTTCCAAATCGGTTACTCCATGGTTTGAACGCAACATCTCTCTTTGCATCATCTTCTTTGTGTCCCAAGAAGAACATACAAAACGACAAATATAGGACACTGGTAGGTATTAATATCTAGATTTCGTTGGTGGTCCATTGTGATTTCATTCAAATAAAACAGTTGCGCTTACTTGGGTGATGTTTCAAAGTCATAGAGCAGGAAAAATGACGACCAACGGAATTTTTCTTTTTCTTCTACGATTTCTAGATCCCGAGATAAATCGATTTTAAACATACCCGTAAATCGTGAACTTTGACGTCACGGCATACGCTCCCGTAGGCGATGACGTCACATCAAATGTTCCGAGCAAAGCTCCCTCGCAGGCAACGCATTAATGTGTTTGTGCGCATACGTTTCTGCGCAGTTCTTTCTGCTCCTCCGCTAGCGCGCTTGCATAGTGGCGCTACCTAACGGACAAAAAAAACAACTGCGTAAAGTCTGACGTCACACATATTTGAACTTTTTCATTAGAACGGAAAATAAAATTGAATTTTCGACCTTTAACAGTTATTTTTTCGGAGTTTTGACCTCAGATTTGGATTTTTTCCCAACTTTTTGCATAGGAATCGACCATTTATTTATAATTTTTACCCATTTGCAACTGCTCCATTATCAATAGAAGTTTAAGTTATGATGAATTTGTGAATAGATCGGTACGTTTAGGATAGTTTCTTCAGGTTCAATCCATGTTTTTAAATTTTGAGTGTTTGTCGCAATTTGAATCCCCTCCATCTCTCCAAATCACAAGAATAAAGCAACTAAGTAGCACTGTAGCACAAAGTGAGTGCAACTACAGTCGTCTAAACCAAGGAATGAAAGAGACAAAATGCCTACGTGATCTAAGTCTAAAGATCTGAAGAGGACAATCATTTCACATCAGAATACTATAGTGGGAAAAACAATTACTTACTTTAAACAGATAAGTATTAATGTTAAAACAATAACACGCGATAACAGCTTGGCGTACTCAGAAATGTAAAGAGACCCGAAAAGAATTTCATAATTGTCGGAGAGAAAATGCCAAGTATAAAGAGCTAATCAAGTAGGTACCTATAATTGGTAATCATCTAATAGTTGTTTCAATTAAGCAAGTTCTTCGTAACTTACTCAAGCGAAAGGTATTTTCCGCGTGCATCAGGCAATGGAAAAATTCAGCGAGTTTATCCGGTTTGTACGCCTTCACCTCTACACCACGGAGCCAGGCATATCCAATCTAGACTGCGCAGTCCAGGATTCCCGAATGACCGTAACATATGTTACAGGCCGAAGATAACTAAATACCGTTTCTACTGTGTGATGATTACTTGAAATTGAACACCCTGTATAGGTAGGTAAATAGGTACAATTATAGGTAATACAGATAAGTAAATAGTGAATAGGTAGGTATACACTTATTTCTACAATTCTACATCTCATGCTTTGCTGGTCTTTTCCATGTTATACTTACTCAACTTCAAACATTTTATTACCGACACTCACTTTATTTTCCAACTCACTTTTTTACCCGATGACTCATCGAGGAAAAAAATAAAATAAAACATTCCTGGTTTCAGATCTTAAATACTGGAACGATTATAATTAAGAGGGGCCTAATCCTCAGGGGTCCAAAGGCTTTAGCAAGGTTAGACAATTTTGGGTGAAATTGATTTTCTAATGTTGTGAAATGTTATGAGTCCTCCGTCATGATCCCAACTCCTGTAACCTCTACACAAAACTCCATTTTGTGTTTAGACCCTCCTTGAATAGAACTCGTCAATTAGAAGTAAATTAATGGATTTTATCGCTTTTCATTTCAGACGTTGAGGCTTCAACTGACATTCTGCTCGTTATCAGGAGACATGAATACCTTAACATACAACATTCATGTAGAGATACTTCCATAATAAGTGGATGGGGATATCGGTATCCAATAACCAATAATATTGAGGATTAAGACGTTTGGAGATAATTCGAGAGTCGGATTGCATTTACCTCGTAGATATAGTTAATTACCTGTAATACCTATACATAGGTAGGTACCTATTTATTTCCTGAATGTCCATTTACAATTCCGTGACCTAAGGCTGCTAATTTTTCTAGAAAGATGCATACTTACTGCCGAAGATAGAAAGACTCTGAGGTATATAAGAGTAAATATGTGTACTAACAATACTTGAAAGCTTTTCTCTTATCATTTTCGTTAACCTATGATGGGTGGAACAATAAGAAGATCAAATTACATGCGGCCAGTAGCTGGACCATCTCCTAGTCTCTAATGTAGCCATTAATCCTGAGGACTCTGATAGGCAAGTTGAACTCTTTCGATGGTAAATTGCCAAATCGGAACAAACCAAGACGAGCCTTTTTCCCCAAAGGAATCTCTGCAAGGAGACTCTTCAAGTTTCAACTCAGAGTGCACGACCTTTGACGAAGTAATTTACCTTTCTCATCCACTTCAAGAGTCAAACATCGGAAAAATATGCAAGAATAATGATCACTTAAAGTGAACATTTACAAAATGAATAGAAGAAAACACGAAAGGAAGCCCCATCTCCTCTTAGTTCCCACACGTATGCACAAATGCACACGCAACAATGCCCTGTTGAATTTCTTCAAGATAATTATGAACAAACATACACAATACCTGTATAAATGCACTTGAAAGAAACAGCACTCGGCTTTTGTCAAAACATACAATAGTTTTCTTCGGGGGTAAAGGAGGGGAGATGTGAACCCCCCATCATATCTTGGAAAAGAAAGAAAAGGAAAAATAAACTTCTCGAAGGTTGGTGCTATTAACGTGATTATTACATCATCAATTATTGTTATCAACAAAATGTTTCAATAGTTTAAACACAAACTAAAAGAGTATAAAAAAGTTCCCCCCTTCACAGGGAGAAAAATCTTAAATTCCGAAAGGGTGGTCGAAAACGGGTTCCAATGGCGAAGAAATCAGAAAAAATGTCCACCTCGGTGAAAATCTTGGAATATTACTTTAGACGACTGTTGGACTGTAGTTGCACTCACTTTGTGCTACTTAGTTGCTTTATTCTTGTGATTTGGAGCGATGGAGGGGATTCAAATTGCAACAAACACTCAAAATTTAAAAACATGGATTGAACCTGAAGAAACTACCATAAACGTACCGATCTATTCACAAATTCATCATAACTTAAACTTCTATTGATAATGGAGCAGTTGCAAATGGGTAAAAATTATAAATAAATGGTCGATTCCTATGTAAAAAGTTGGGAAAAAATCCAAATCTGAGGTCAAAACTCCGAAAAAATAACTGTTAAAGGTCGAAAATTCAATTTTTGTTTTCCCTTCTAATGAAAGAGTTCAAATAGGTATGTGTGACGTCAGACTTTACGCAGTTGTTTTTTTCGTCCGTTAGGTAGCGCCACTATGCAAGCGCGCTAGCGGAGGAGCAGAAAGAACTGCGCAGAAACGTATGCGCACAAACACATTAATGCGTTGCCTGCGAGGGAGCTTTGCTCGGAACATTTGATGTGACGTCATCGCCTACGGGAGCGTATGCCGTGACGTCAAAGTTCACGATTTACGGGTATGTTTAAAATCGATTTATCTCGGGATCTAGAAATCGTAGAAGAAAAAGAAAAATTCCGTTGGTCGTCATTTTTCCTGCTCTATGACTTTGAAACATCACCCAAGTAAGCGCAACTGATTTATTTGAATGGAATCACAATGGACCACCAACGAAATCTAGATATTAATACCTACCAGTGTCCTATATTTGTCGTTTTGTATGTTCTTCTTGGGACACAAAGAAGATGATGCAAAGAGAGATGTTGCGTTCAAACCATGGTTTTATTTGAATGAAATCACAATGGACCACCAACGAAATCTAGATATTAATACCTATATACCAGTGTCCTATATTTGTCGTTTTGTATGTTCTTCTTGGGACACAAAGAAGATGATGCAAAGAGAGATGTTGCGTTCAAACCATGGGAATCACAATGGACCACCAACGAAATCTAGATATTAATACCTACCAGTGTCCTATATTTGTCGTTTTGAATGTTCTTCTAGGGACACAAAGAAGATGATGCAAAGAGAGATGTTGCGTTCAAACCATGGAGTAACCGATTTGGAAGTACCCGAACAGGTCAATAGAAACAATGCATCAATTAATTACTTCACAAAGAACTCTATTCCCTATTTACAATGCCTCTTTCCTATCGCACAAGTAATCATTTGACCAGTTCTCCGGAGCGATTTTCCGGGTTCATTTTCTTGGAAATGCAAAAGAGGTGTAACTGGCAATCTCTCGACATCGACAGCTCGGGGCATAACTGGATGATCTGTGGAGTGGGTTGTGATTCATGCTGTCAGATGATCTGGCCTTTCAGGTGAGCTGGACGGGTAGGTTATTCACGGAAATCCAAAGCATCGTGTCAACCTTCCAGTTTTAATAGCAAATAACCCAATTTTTGAAGATTACGCTGAGCGCATCGTTAAACTCCACTTCTTGGTCATGCATTAAATATGGAAGTTTGTTCCTTAATTTCCTGACTTGGGACGGAAAGTTCCTACGGACATTCTTCTGTCCTCCTTGACGTCATCTGGTGGTGCTTGTTCTGGATGTTTGTGATCAGCAGAGCTAATCTCACTTTCGTAGGCTGCAACTATGGGTGGAATATTACTTGTGCTTTCTCGTGTCCTTTTGCACATGGAAAACTTTGTTTCACTCCACTTCTTGGTCATGCATTAAATATGGAAGTTTGTTCCTTAATTTCCTGACTTGGGACGGAAAGTTCCTACGGACATTCTTCTGCTACTCTATCCATAACCATAAGCACAAGCATAAGTGAAGACAATCCCAGATCTAGCGTGAGCTACAATCAATCATAACGAGATGGAACAATCGTGAAAATCTTGGAATATTACTTGTGCTTTCTCGTGTCCTTTTGCACATGGAAAACTTTGTTTCTTAAACGCCACTTCTTGGTCATGCATTAAATATGGAAGTTTGTTCCTTAATTTCCTGACTTGGGACGGAAAGTTCCTACGGATATTCTTGTGTCCTCCTTGACGTCATCTGGTGGTGCTTGTTCTGGATGTTTGTGATCAGCAGAGCTAATCTCACTTTCGTAGGCTGCAACTATGGGTTTATTGTCAAATTAATCCCTCAGGTTCTGCAACCAAGATTTTCCTCTTGGTATGTGTTCTGACTACGAGAAAACTATTTTATTAATGTCTCTTACTGGGATTCAAACCACTATAACCTCGGTTCTGAATCCAATGCCTCAGCAACTGCACTACTGGGACTATTACGTTTGGTGAACTGGACGGGTAAGTTATTCACGGAAATCCAAAGCATCGTGTCAACCTTCCAGTTTTAATAGCAAATAACCCAATTTTTGAAGATTACGCTGAGCGCATCGCGAAACAGCTAGGAGTAGGTACAGTACACAATGTCCCAGTCACCAATCAAGATATACCAACCATGTACGACGTTGTAGTGTGTTCGGAACTTGTGCTTTCAACTTACTATGACCAGCTGTAAACTGAAAGATTGAACGGTTGTCGCCAAATGGAGGTAACACCTCCATCACTAAAAACCTCTATGTACAGTACACAATGTTCCAGTCACCAATCAAGATATACCAACCATGTACGACGTTGTAGTGTGTTCGGAACTGGTGCTTTCAACTTACTATGACCAGCTGTAAACTGAAAGATTGAACGGTTGTCGCCAAATGGAGGTAACACCTCCATCACTAAAAACCTTAGCAGTTACCTGTGAATAGATACCACCATCCGGATGGGTGACCATCTGGGGAGCCCCTATCAAAACAAAGTTTGTCGTATACATAGAAGAAACTTTCAGAGCTAGAACTAGAGAAGAACGAACGGGCTCCATTGATGAGAATCTTGCTAACAGTAGAGGAGTTAATACTGTGGAATAATCTAACGGTTTGTTTTTATGAAAAGCACTTCTTAATTGCACTCCAAAATCCAGAGATGGAAAAAATTCAACTCTACGACTGGAATTTGACCAGATGCTCCACGTAATCTGAATAGAGTCTTCGAGTGACGCTATACCTATAACTCACTCGTATAAACCTAGTGCCTAGTGTAATGGGTTTGATGGCAGAGTTTGTCGTCATAGGATCATACCCTTCATCAGTTTTCAAACGGACAGTTAGTCAACTAAGATTAGGTACTTAGGTCATACAAGGTTATCAGGCTTTAAGGCAAAATACCTTTTGAGCTACGAAAATAACTCAAATTCACGTGATATAGTTAACTTGGTAGAATAAAATATAGGAACCATTGACCAACCAATGATAATTAACTTGGTAGCATAATAAGGTGTAGTGACACTAGTGACTCTATGTGAACCATTATTTCAATCGATGTCATATATTCAATTCCATCTTTGATATCCTTTTACTCATCCTTTTAGTAAGTTATCATAATTCTTGGTTAGTTGGTTACATCCTTTGTGATCCAGTTTTTCGAGAGTTCGGTATCCTACTCTTCCAGGATTGACATGGTTTTTATAGTTAACTTGGTAGAATAAATATAGGAACCATTGACTAACCAATGATAATTAATTTGGTAGAATAATAAGGTGTAGTGACACTAGTGACTCTATGTGGACCATTATTTCAATCAATGTCATATTTTCAATTCCATCTTTGATATTCTTTTACTCATCCTTTTAGCTTTTAGTAAGTTATTATAATTCTTGGTTAGTTGGTTACATCCTTTGTGATCCAGTTTTTCGAGAGTTCGGTATCCTACTCTTCCAGGATTGACATGGTTTTTATATGCATTTCAAACTCATCGTGATATCTGACATTTTCCTTGTGCATTAGTAACTCGTCCATGTCTGATTTTCTGTCACATTTGTACCCATTCTATCGAGTAGCACAGTAGCATAGATACTGTTAGTCTCTTCTGACTCTTCTTGTTCTCGTTTGTCCTTGGCGTTGTCCACATAGATGATGTTATTCGAGTTATATTGTTGTACTACTAAAACTTCTACTCTGTTTCCCTCACGTACACACAATAATCATTTCATATCATAGATGATGTTATTCGAGTTATATTGTTGTACTACTAAAACTTCTACTCTGTTTCCCTCACGTACACACAATAATCATTTCATATGTTTTATGTGTAGGGGAACTCGGAGCTTCAGTAGACCATCGCATCGCTGATGATAAGCCTCCTGTTCCAGCCGTTCCATAAATCTTCTCACTTTACATTTGGCTCTTCTGCTTCAATTGCCTTTTTCAACTTTGCAATTTCTGGAAACTTTTTTGGTTGTATAGACAGTGTTTGCATTTTCTGGTAACTAAGAGAGTCTTTTGTTGTTGAGCAGACTTCATTCTGATCATCTAAGAAAGAAAGGTTAAGTTCAATTTGATACTGATGGTGTGCAATTATTTGAAAGTTATGGTGCTTTGGTGATGAATACGTCAGGATTTTGATACTAACCGTCACGTCTGTGAGCTGGACGGGTAAGTTATTCATGGAAATCCAAAGCATCGTGTCAACCTTCCAGTTTTAATAGCAAATAACCCAATTTTTGAAGATTACGCTGAGCGCATCGCGAAACAGCATTGGTGTACTACTATATTGGTGTTTTCAATGGAAACCATAAGGTCCTCACTTCGCCCTGTGTTCCCCTAATTGCCTACATCAATTTGTTGACTCGTTTCCCATTAACTTGGTTTTTATCAAGGTAATGTTGGTCTCTTCTAGGTATGTTTGACAATATTTTGACAGCAATTTTGGTACAGCATAAGATTTTAGGCGTTCACCATAATTATTGAACCGATGAGATGTCACGAACTCTGGCTGATGTCTAAGTTGGTAGGACGTTTCTCTTCTTTGCCTGTACTGGGGGTTTGTGAAATTCTGGGTGATGGTGATGAGTTTGGCGAGTTGTTGTGGCGTTAGAAACTGAGAGGAGTTATTTCTTCCGAACAGGTAGATTAATATTTTCCTCTGGATGCTTTCCAAAGGTTGGAGACAGTATTGTGGAGCAAAGGTGTATAAAGTTACTCCGTACCTCAGGACTGATTCTACCAGAGCGTAGTAGATTAATTTTTTTGTTGAGCATGATAAATTATGTACATTTCCTTTTCGAAGCTGATAGTTGACGGTTCTTAGTTTTTTAGTGATATTATCTAGGCAGTCACAATTAACATTCAAAGCACACCAGTTAAAAGAAGTTTAGTTAAGCAGCAGAGGAAAGAACTTGGACAATGGCAGAAAATTCTCAATATGCAGTTGCGAGAGAAGACTTACTTACATTATCAAGACTTATATCTGCTATATATTCATCGAATCCTCTGTTTCGGAAAAGATGACTTTAGCTCTTGGACAGTACCTTTGCCATCTTTGTAACACTAAAAGGTAAGTCCGTTGTCCGTTCAATGAAATGTATTTCCGGTAGGTAGATACTACGGCGAGTTATCGACAAGCTCGGAAGTAAATTAAAAGCAACAGTTGTACCACTAACCATTGAAAATAATGACACAATGGAAATGGAACCCTCTTCCGTCGTATCAAGGAACTATAGGATCACGACTAAACCATTGTCGTTGTCGTCCTGAAACATTCGAAGAAAGAGAAGAAGAAGAAGAAGAAGAAGAAGAAAATAGGAAAAGAAGAAGAACCATCAGAAGACCCACGTCCTTAATTGCCTCTCCCAGATCCATTGCCATGTAGGGAATCGACATCGACAGTGGAAAAGTTTTACAAGCGTTCAAGAACAAACCGGATAAACTCGCTGAATTTTTCCATTGCCTGATGCACGCGGAAAATACCTTTCGCTTGAGTAAGTTACGAAGAACTTGCTTAATTGAAACAACTATTAGATGATTACCAATTATACTTGATTAGCTCTTTATACTTGGCATTTTCTCTCCGACAATTATGAAATTCTTTTCGGGTCTCTTTACATTTCTGAGTACGCCAAGATCTGTATGTTTCCTGATAAAGGCAATCTTTGGTATGACATTTGATTTTGTAAGAAGAAGAAGAAGAAGAAGAAGAAGAAGAAGAAGAAGAAGAAGAAGAAGAAAAGAGGAAAAGAAGAAGAACAATCAGAAGACCCACGTCCTTAATTACCTCTCCCAGATCCATTGCCATGTAGGGAATCGACATCGACAGTGGAAAAGTTTTACAAGCGTGAAGAAGAAGAAGAAGAAGAAGAAAAGAGGAAAAGAAGAAGAACCATCAGAAGACCCACGTCCTTAATTACCTCTCCCAGATCCATTGCCATGTAGGGAATCGACATCGACAGTGGAAAAGTTTTACAAGCGTTCAAGAACAAACCGGATAAACTCGCTGAATTTTTCCATTGCCTGATGCACGCGGAAAATACCTTTCGCTTGAGTAAGTTACGAAGAACTTGCTTAATTGAAACAACTATTAGATGATTACCAATTATAGGTACCTACTTGATTAGCTCTTTATACTTGGCATTTTCTCTCCGACAATTATGAAATTCTTTTCGGGTCTCTTTACATTTCTGAGTACGCCAAGCTGTTATCGCGTGTTATTGTTTTAACATTAATACTTATCTGTTTAAAGTAAGTAATTGTTTTTCCCACTATAGTATTCTGATGTGAAATGATTGTCCTCTTCAGATCTTTAGACTTAGATCACGTAGGCATTTTGTCTCTTTCATTCCTTGGTTTAGCTTTAGACGAGAATCCCTCAGGTTCTGCAACCAAGATTTTCCTCTTGGTATGTCTTCTGACTACGAGAAAACTATTTAATGTCTCTTACTGGGATTCAAACCACTATAACCTCGGTTCTGAATCCAATGCCTCAGCAACTGCACTACTGGGACTATTACGTTTGCAGGACTGCAATGAGAGGAGGAGCACTGTGCAATGCTTGCAGCTTCACCAGGGACTCTCCTCACTCCTGAGATCACAAGAGATGAAGAAATCCTGGAACATTTGAATAAACAGAAGGAAAAATTAACAATGAAAACCAAAGTGCATCTTGGATTCTGCAGGAGAGAGGGTTGGATATATGCATTCATGCAACCATGCAGTTTATAGAAACCGGTAAGACATTACGATTTGTTGAAAACTGAAAATTAACAATGAAAACCAAAGTGCATCTTGAATTCTGCAGGAGAGAGGGTTGGATATATGCATTCATGCAACCATGCAGTTTATAGAAACCGGTAAGACATTACGATTTGTTGAAAACTGTAAATGTCACCCATTTGATGAGAGAATTTTTTATTATTACCTATTCTTCTTTTTTTCCAAGATGATTCTATGCGATTGTCATCATAAAATATGAAATTAATATCTGATAATCTTTGTGATCCCTACTGTCATGAGAATCTTGCTAACAGTAGAGGAGTTAATACTGTGGAATAATCTAACGGTTTGTTCTTATGAAAAACACTTCTTAATTGCACTCCGAAATCCAAAGATGGAAAAAATTCAACTCTAATACGACTGGAATTTGACCAGATGCTCCACGTAATCTGAGTAGAGTCTTCGAGTGACGCTATACTTCTAACTCACTCGTATAAACCTAGTGCCTAGTGTAATGGGTTTGATGGCAGAGTTTGTCGTCATAGGATCACACCCTTCATCAGTTTTCAAACGGACTGTTAGTCAACTAAGATTAGGTACTTAGGTCATACAAGGTTATCAGGCTTTAAGGCAAAATACCTTTTGAGCTACGAAAATAACTCAAAATTTACTGTCACTTACTGATTCAATTTCAATGGAATCTTGTCTCACTATCAGAATCAGTAGAACATTTGAAGAAGCCCTAAAACTTGGCTCGGATTTTAGAAACTCATTTCCGTCTAATGATAGCAAGGCTCGACGAACTCTGTTATTAACTACGATGACAAAACGTTAAATTTCAATGGAATCTTGTCTCACTATCAGAATCAGTAGAACATTCGAAGAAACCCTGAAACTTGGCTCGGATTTTAGAAACTCATTTCCGTCTAATGATAGCAAGGCTCGACGAACTCTGTTATTAACTACGATGACAAAACGTTTTTCTTCACCCCGTTGCGTGATTTATGATTGGGGGAAAAAAGTTTAAAAGCCTTTGCATTCACGGGACATGATGAATGTGGCCCTTGGGACTTGTGCTCGGGATGACAGGAAAAAAGCAAATTTCGCCAGAACCTCTAGGTATTATGTTCATTTTGAAAATTAAAAACCATCCCGGTTTTTATCCCGGAGAACCTATCCCAATTAATCTTGGTTAGACCTCATTCATTATTTATAATAATCCCAAGTGATTTATTTTTTATTTACGTTGACTTCGCCAGAACCTCTAGGTATTGTGTTCATTTTGAAAATTAAAAACCATCCCGGTTTTTGTCCCGGAGAACCTATCCCAATTAATCTTGGTTAGACCTCATTCATTATTTATAATAATCCCAAGTGATTTATTTTTTATTTACGTTGATAGCTCTGTGGCCGAGTCGTAAAGAGCACTTGTTCTCAATCTGGAGGTGCTGGGTTCATATTCCGCCGGGGAAATAGGGAAAATTTGTGACCAAACTCTCCCGTTCCTCAGATAGGCATGGGTGTAATAGAATGTGCTTTGCTTTGAATTAATGCGAGAGGGCTTCCGCTGAGAGTATTCTCATAACTTATTGAAATCCCTGTGAAAAAGCTAAAGTAAGAGACCGAGTTGTAGTAGTAAGTTCTTTGATAATGTCACCAAAAACTTGGAAGTTGAAAGAGAATGCCAGTTTTGACAGTGTTGATATAAGACCTGCTGTAATTTCACCTGATATCTATGTCCGGAGTGAAGACTTTTAGGATGAGGATAGAGGCTCACATTAGATGACATTGGTTAGTTTATTGGTTTTCGATTTTCGGAGTACATACCTACAACCCTTTTATGAGGTTTAGGTCTATAGCCTACAGCTACACTATCACTATCCATATGAGACATAGGTATCAGAATATCAGTCTATCGTCACTCAGTACTCAGTACGTATCCATTCATCGTTTCTACTTGGCGGGCAGCACGTCCCTACCGGTGCGGTTTCTTATTCAAGTCTCGGTCAACATTGCATCAGCTTTTATAAAGATCCTATCACTAATGTGGTGTATATCGTTAGGTTTACCTACTACATGGTTTTGTAGGTTGGTCAGTTCTGTTCTCTCCATGACGGGCGACCTTCGTGTGATTTCTCTCGAAGGAAATGAGAAAAACTCTCGGAGCTTTAATGTTTTTCTATTGTGCTCACGTCACGTCGGGTGAAGTCAGTGTCTATACTTGTGTCAATTACCTACCTTTCTAGGCGCGGTACTCATTCGAGAAACTCAATGGAATTGAACTGAATTAATTTCAACAATGATAGGGCTGACCGATTTAACGCAAACCTCCCCAAGACTACAGAACCTCCTGGGAAAAGTTTTGTGAAACTGGAAAGCAAAATTCACGAGTTTTACGTGAACATTGCACAGAGAAGCAGTACTTTTCCATCTACAACGTGGATTCTGATGAAAGCGTGATGGTGATTTTGATATGGTTTATTGAAAATTTGACCATAAACCTGTTGAAAATTCAAACTCAAGTGAGATGAAAGCGAATTTTGGAGGTTCGTGAAATTTATTTTTATCAAAAGCGCTCTTCCAGTGTGCTCCGCGCTTATATTATCTATCTACCTGTGTCACTATCTATATCTACTCTCCCAGTCTCGATGAAGTAAAACATACGTATACACTACAAGTACCTACACCCTATCCTTCCATGTAGGTAATAAGTTCTGATTAATTGTAGGGGGTAATCAGATAATATATGAGTAATCGTTTGCAAGAGCTTGGCATATAGATTATAGACTGCTTATCAAATCATCAACAATTTGTCTACTGTGGATAATAAAATTATGGTTCGTTTACCAGGCACTTAACATGAAGTACCTACCTATGAAATGCAAATGGACTATAATTAGTTCTAATATGAATAATAAAACTTGAATTCCAAAAATTTGCATGAAAATGGGAATATTTCTCGTCCATAAACATATTCAGCCTTCGAAAGTGGAAAACCATTGATATAAAGATAAACGGTGCTATATGAAACTAGTGGAATAATGGGACTACACTCCAAATAAAGCACTATATTTATACTGACTTATTGATGTGGATAAAAACGATTGTTCTACTACCAACTACACGTTATAGGAAGGTTGGCTTCTCGTGGGATTTTGGATTTTAGCTTTTGATATGTTCTTGCAATACTTCCATATTCCAAGTCAAAACGAAACAAATTCTACAATTCACAGCAGCTTGTACAGTGAACATATTTTTAGTCCGTCCTTCCTTTATTATTACAATAGTAATAACAAGCTGGGCCCGTCCCTCCGGGAATTTTTTAGCCCGTTGTTTATTCGCCATGCAACCAAACCAAGATGAAAACAATAATTATTTAAAACGTAGAAAAAAAGCATAATAATATTGGCACAAAATCAAGAAATCAACCATTTAGCAGACGAGGCGAGTGTAAACCTCCGAGATATGATGGGTGAAGCTTTAATCCGCTTAGCTTAGATAATCTCAGGGCTGTAGAACTTTTAGGTTCAATGGTCAAGAGGGCATCAAAGTTCTCCTAAGGGGAGAATTTCAATGGGCCAATCGTCCGAGGACATAATAACACCTGTATTTGTCGAATTGATGTAATTTATTATTTATCAAAAACCAATTTTCCTTTAGAAATGTAAGACATTGAAAGAATTCAAAGCAACCTAACCTCATGCAACCAAACCAAGATGAAAACAATCATTATTTAAAACGTAGGAAAAAAAAGCATAATAATATTGGCACAAAATCAAGAAATCAACCATTTAGCAGACGAGGCGAGTGTAAACCTCCGAGATATGATGGGTGAAGCTTTAATCCGAGCTTAGATAATCTCAGGGCTGTAGGTTCAATGGTCAAGAGGGCATCAAAGTTCTCCTAAGGCGAGAATTTCAATGGGCCAATCGTCCGAGGACATAATAACACCTGTACTTGTCGAATTGATGTAATTTATTATTTATCAAAAACCAATTTTCCTTTAGAAATGTAAGACATTGAAAGAATTCAAAGCAACCTAACCTCCTCTCTCCATCCGGATGTATCTTTGAGCTTCCCGATTGAGAAATTGATAGAGGAGTATGAAAAACCGAACGGATTCTTAAAAATCACAATCTGTGAAGTGTCCATAGGCACACAAGTTTTTCATGTAGACGGGTCGGACGCAAATTTGATTTTGCCAACCCTGCCCTAGTCACTCTAGGCAGCGAGGTACCAATCCCAATACCCATACATCAAACATCAAGTCCATATTCCTACAGCTATAGGTAGCTTGAGCTTCCCGATTGAGAAATTGATAGAGGAGTATGAAAAACCGAACGAATTCTCAAAAATCACAATCTGTGAAGTGTCCATAGGCACACAAGTTTTTCACGTAGACGGGTCGGACGCAAATTTGATTTTGCCAGCCCTGCCCTAGTCACTCTAGGCAGCGAGGTACCAATCCCAATACCCATACATCAAACATCAAGTCCATATTCCTACAGCTATAGGTAGAATAGATAATAGTGATCTGAGCACACTAGAGATAGAGTAGAAGTACTCAGGGCTGCTCGTGCACATAACTATTTTTTTTTTTTTTTAGGTCCTTCGTCCCGGAGAGCGAAGAGAGAAGAAAGACAGGAAAGAGGAAAGTCAGCCGATCCAGGAACGAATGTGAAGATATATGAACGTTTTTTTTTTTTTAGGTCCTTCGTCCCGGAGAGCGAAGAGAGAAGAAAGACAGGAAAGAGGAAAGTCAGCCGATCCAGGAACGAATGTTGCGCTTATATATGTATTATCTATCTACCTGTGTCTCTATCTACTATCTACTCTCCCAGTCTCGATGAAGTAAAACATACGTATACACTACAAGTACACCCTATCCTTCCATGTAGGTAATAAGTTCTGATTAATTGCAGGGGGTAATCAGATAATATATGAGTAATCGTTTGCAAGAGCTTGGCATATAGATTATAGACTGCTTATCAAATCATCAACAATTTGTACAACTTCTTCCATTTCTTATCCGGTTAGGGCGTTAACAAGGTATATTGAGTGCTGACTATTTGGCATCATCTATGTAACTTCTTTTTTCCAGTTATCCGGTTGAGATGTTAACTAGGAATATGTTGATCATTTAAACTTTGTTTCCAGTTGCTTGATATAACTCTGAGCCATTTTTTCCTTCTTCTGAAAGATCAAGTTATCATCACTTTATTCTCTTTTGTCATAACGTCATCTCCCAGTGCAGTACCTAGATTGAAACTAGGATGATAGCTATTCTGATGAATTTTGTTGATAATGTTGATAATACCAATGATGTTAACCGGTTGAATCTCAATTTTTACTTTCTATTATTGTCTTTTTAAGTCACATGACATAACGTCATCTACCAGTGCAGTACCTAGATTGAAACTAGGATGATAGCTATTCTGATGGATTTTGTTGATAATGTTGATAATACCAATGATGTTAACCGGTTGAATCTCAATTTTTACTTTCTATTATTGTCTTTTTAAGTCACATGTCTTCCTTCTTCTGGGAGATCCAGTTATTACTTTTGTCATAGAGTCTTCCAATATTGTCTTGATCCAGTTCCGATGTTAGCTATTCAGTATCAGTAGGTACCTGTTTACGGTGACGATTTACATTTTTGTTGGCATGAGCTGTTTGAATCAAATCCACGACGGACTCGGTAACTTTGTGAAGCAATTTTTTTTTTTTTTTTCAAAAGTTGGATTGAATGAGAAACGAAATCTAGTTTACTCTTATTGTTGAATCAAGTTCTTCAATATCTCAATCAAAAGTTGGATTGAATGAGAAACGAAATCTAGTTTACTCTTATTGTTGAATCAAGTTCTTCAATATCTCAACGTTATGTTGTGATTGACAATGTATGTAGCATGCATGTAGTTGGTAGCATGAGTTGAATGCATGTAAGATGGTTCTTGATTTCCTGATGAAAATTTCTGACGGAAATTCCAGAAAAAAGGGAAGGGGTCCTATTTGAAACGGTGAGTTGCCATCAAAAGGCCTGATAGGGGTCACCGGCGAAGTTATTGGTACCCCTTGTAAAAGACCAGGAAGTGGTGTAAATGTAAAACAAGGGACGAAAAAGTGTATTAAATACTAGATGTTATCAGCGTTACGTCGCGTTACACACATGCAACCGTTTGGAGTCGTTTAATATCGCTCTGTCATCGAAAAATAGATTAGATTAAGTGTTTTGTAGAGACATACCATTACCTACCAACTATAATTTGAAGAACTTTTGGTGTGTTATCAGCGTTACATCGCGTTACACACTACAACCGTTTGGAGTCGTTTAAAATCGCTCTGTCATCGAAAAATAGATTAGATTAAGTGTTTTGTAGAGACATACCATTACCTACCAACTATAATTTGAAGAACTTTTGGTAGGACTTGAACCGCTCTTTTGTGAAGCTACAAAACCTTTGAGAATTTCGAGGTCGAACTACCTAGTAGAATCCTTAAGGAGGATTATCCGATAGCTGATGAGAACTGGTGTCATGTTGGGAACGTTCCCTCGGTTTGATAGTTCATTGCATTTCAGTATGAGTTCATATTTTGGTTGTAAAGCGTGTCCACACATAGTCGACTGCGTTGATCGATGTCGAATAAAACCGTACACTGCCTCGACAACAGAGATTCGAATCGTCAATCGACGGCGTCGACTATGTATGAACACAGCTTAACAAGCACAATATGGAACCTTGCCCGATTTACTGGGGTTTCAACCCTCTACTGTCCTCACAAGGCTGACTGCACCCCGAACTAACCAGAATCACGTGATGTCTCAGACACCCATCCAGATACCAACCACAATGTTGCTTAACTTCAGTGATCTGTCAGAGACTCTAGGATTCAAGAGTCAAGTTGCTGTTGCCTCTGACTGTTTGGGTAAATACCTATTGTGTTTTTTTGAATTTTCTTCCATCCGAAACTGGTAAACTGGTTGATTTATTGAATTCTACAAGTACCTACTCAGTTTGAACGGGAACGACACATTCTCTCATCGAATACACTATAGCCCCGGTTGATAACGATTGGTACAGACTGCAAGGTTCCAACCGTTCACTTAGCTAATTATTACCACCGCTACTTACCCATACTTGTATTTACATACAGGGTGGCACTTGTATCTTTGTCTGTACAGGGTGACCACGTATTGTTTGTATAACACTCGTAACAGGGCATCACTAAGTACATCTATGCCATGTAAGTACCTACTGGCTTAGCGATCGTTGAGGGCTTATTTATACTGCTCAGAATGTGATCTCATCTGACCTTGAACTTTCTAATGGGGTGGTCAACTAATAGTCCCTATCGGCAGGTTGGGTGGAAATGACATCAGGGTTTCAGTTAGAAATATGAGTCATTCCATGATAGATTGCAAATCATAAGGCGATATAGATTGTGATCCAGATAGCAAGAGGCTGATGTAATAGGTAGTTAATCAGGACTGATATCGTAAGGTTATAAGGATAAAATAAGAAACAATTCGTTCTTTATCTGTGGACTCATGCAGTAAATTGTTCGATATTAAGTCATTTCATTTTTTTTGCAGCCACATCAGGAATGAACAAATACCTACTTACATAGAGGTTTTAATTTGTGATTCCAGAATCCACTAAAGCAACATTCTGTAGTCTGTAGGTACGGACTGTTCTTTGGGTGGAATGTGGTCTCCGTGTAATTGAACCTTTCTGTCTTCAAATTTCCCTCATAAGATTACAGATATTTAAGATCCACAATTCTATAATAAATCTAAATAAAAAGATCCACAATGGACGCGAATTACCTATTTATATATTTATCACCTTTGGCATCAGTTACTTCTTCGTTCTTTTACCTTTCAGAATTTCCCTAAGACTACAGAACCTTCCAGGAGAATCGTGTTCAATGGTATTTGTTTGCGATCAATAAGATCATCAATTTGTTTTGTGATCAGTAAGAGGTGTTGATAAGATAATAAAATAGCTATAATTATTTTAAATATTAATTCAATTACTCACTGCCAGTAAGTTCCTAAGCGTGTTCTTTGTTCTTTTCCGACCTTTGCATATCAGCGGCTTTCTTGTGAGTCTGAACATAAAGAACATTCCTCTCCCCTTAACAAAATGTTAATTGTCAAGCCTATACATCAATATACCTATGTATAGTTACCGGCACCACCTATAGACAATATAGATGATAGGTTCAATAAATTAATTTGGCCATTAATATTCCGCGGTGCACAGGTTATGTGTTATGTCCATGTGGGGAATGACAATGCATACCTCGCCCTTTATCTAGTGCCGTTCAAGTGAATGCTCTTGGGTATAATTTCCCTCGGTACCGAGGTGCTAAGGTTCGTTTGTTTGAAGTGGTCTTGGATAGAACTTACTTTGGTCTTAAAGTACAGTTTCCTTCGTACTGAGGTGCTAAGGTTCATTTGGTTGAAGTAGTCTTGGGTAGAGTTTCCTTTGGTACTGAGGTGCTAAGGTACGTTTATTTGAAGTGGTCTTGGATATATAGAGCTTACTTTGGTCTTAAAGTACAGTTTCCTTCGTACTGAGGTGCTAAGGTTCATTTGGTTGAAGTAGTCTTGGGTAGAGTTTCCTTTGGTCTTTGGGTGCTTTTGTTGATGAGTTCTGTCAATGTCTATTTGAACCTCAATCACTTCTTTGCTAAACTGCCTCGGTGGAGTGCCTTGTGTGTTGAAGGCTTTGGAAGACTCAAAAGGAAGTCTTCTCCATGTTATGTTCGACATTTGGGCTTCAGTGAAAATATCCGTGCTTGACAGCTTGATTCGTACAGATACCTCCGTCCCTAGTTATTCCTAGTCAACGTGATTCTGGAAAGGTACAACATTTACAGGCCGTTTGTTTATTCTGTCTCATGTTAGTTCAAATAGGATTCCCAACTCCTCCCTATTCTTGAGGATCCTTCAAGCTTTGCTCCTTACTTTTTATCGCCCATCAACTTCCTAATGGGTCATATTAAATAATAAGAGTGGAACAATAGACGTCTCCACCACTGCAGACGGTAATTATTCTGGTTTCCCAACTCCTCCCTATTCTTGAGGATAGTATCCTTCAAGCTTTGCTCCTTACTTTTCATCGCCCATCAACTTCCTAATGGGTCATATTAAATAATAAGAGTGGAACAATAGACGTCTCCACCACTGCAGACGGTAATTATTCTGGCACTCCATAGCCATGCAACCAAACCAAGATGAAAACAATAATTATTTAAAACGTAGAAAAAAAGCATAATAATATTGGCACAAAATCAAGAAATCAACCATTTAGCAGACGAGGCGAGTGTAAACCTCCGAGATATGATGGGTGAAGCTTTAATCCGCTTAGCTTAGATAATCTCAGGGCTGTAGAACTTTTAGGTTCAATGGTCAAGAGGGCATCAAAGTTCTCCTAAGGGGAGAATTTCAATGGGCCAATCGTCCGAGGACATAATAACACCTGTATTTGTCGAATTGATGTAATTTATTATTTATCAAAAACCAATTTTCCTTTAGAAATGTAAGACATTGAAAGAATTCAAAGCAACCTAACCTCCTCTCTCCATCCGGATGTATCCTTGAGCTTCCCGATTGAGAAATTGATAGAGGAGTATGAAAAACCGAACGAATTCTCAAAAATCACAATCTGTGAAGTGTCCATAGGCACACAAGTTTTTCACGTAGACGGGTCGGACGCAAATTTGATTTTGCCAGCCCTGCCCTAGTCACTCTAGGCAGCGAGGTACCAATCCCAATACCCATACATCAAACATCAAGTCCATATTCCTACAGCTATAGGTAGAATAGATAATAGTGATCTGAGCACACTAGAGATAGAGTAGAAGTACTCAGGGCTGCTCGTGCACATAACTATTTTTTTTTTTTTTTAGGTCCTTCGTCCCGGAGAGCGAAGAGAGAAGAAAGACAGGAAAGAGGAAAGTCAGCCGATCCAGGAACGAATGTTTCCCCATCAGAGAAAAATCCGCCCTGGGCGGGAATCGAACCCGCGGCACCGGGTCGCCGCGACGTAAGAACAGGTACGAGCCATGCTCTAACGACCGAGCTATCACTGCTGGCATATGAAAGTTTAGTTTTTTTTTTTTTCCTTTAAAGCGCTTTAACACTACGTACAGTAGGTCGTTCGCGCAGAAAGTTTAGTTTGCTTTACAGCGCAGCTTGGACTTAATTTTGAAGTGCTTTGTCTATAAATGAGTGTAAATTATCTTATTTTGGTACGAACAGATTTGCCACAGAACGGCCGAGGGAATATTTTTGTTCTGGCGCTAAAGCTGCCGCAATGTACAAGTGTACTCACCACTTGACTTACCTCACGCATATTATCACATCAATTGGTAGACGTGACCCCTAATAGCCAATACTGATTCATTGGGCTACAAGAACATTTACAACAAACTATCCAACTTCTATTTATGAGACTAGCCAAGAGCCGCTCGTAAACTTGACTAGCACCAAAGTTGATCACCTTCAAGATCTGAACAACAATACCTACTCTATCCATAACCATAAGCACAAGCATAAGTGAAGACAATCCCAGATCTAGCGTGAGCTACAATCAATCATAACGAGATGGAACACATTATGCACGATATTGTGTCTGCTCCACGACCCAAGCCCAAACCAGTCCTCAGGAGAGATGGAAGAAGAATAATACAAACAAGGAAAAGAAGAAGCAAAAGAAGAAGAATACAAAGAAGAGAGAGAAGGAGAACAAGAACTTTTATCTATTAATCATCACGGGTATGTTTGAAACTTATTTGAGTTTGGAATGGAAAAAAATGTTAAACTTGTGGGATATTGGACAACGAGGAGGAAAATGAGTTTGGGAAACAAAAGTTCAATTTATTTTGTGCTTTGGTTCAAAGGTCGAATGGAGTCATTGCTATGTTCTTGTATTATAAGGAGAAGGAAGAGGGCAAAGAGAAGAACTAGCAAGTCATGGTAGCCAAATATCACACGGGAGATTGAATGACAGGTCAATCATACCGGTTGAATTGGATGAAATATCTGCCATGCAGGATATATGTTAGGTGACAGCCTCTACATAGGATTCTTCCCTGAGTCCCTATAGGTTCCAAATGTTGTTTATCATCATGGCTATTCTTATCTTGTTGGTGGATATCCGGAAGAGTTCTGCTGATGGTTACTCTTAGGGGATTTACACATGCAGGGTGAAGAGTTTTCATTATGAATAAGAGAATGTCTCTATCAAAGGACTACCAGGATATGCTCGTGAGATACAAACCAGTCGAAACTTCCCTGTGTCAGTTGATGACGGATAAAATTTTACCCAATATCGTCATAGTTCTAGCTGATATAGCTGAACGGTTCATTAAAATATCTGAGGAAACACTTAGACAATTTTATAGTTGAGATAAACTATTTCCTCAAATTATTATATGAAAAAAACTCCGATGAAAAAATAAATGATTTGGAAATTCTTGCCAAAAAATGTTTGTTTACAGAACCCCATGTTGTTTATCTTCAAAGATTGAATGCTCTACATCCACAGTATACCTACGTCATAGGGGGGAGATAAACATTATAAAAGAGATAGGTATCTATCTACTTAAGTTCCCATTTGTATTTGTATGATGAAATAATCTCATTTATTTCTTCCAATCTACCGTTATATACCTACATTATGTATGAATATTGAATATAATTATGTACAACATAAATAGGTAATATAATATCTGATTAAATTAAATAAAACAGTAAACAATTTTTTTTCTCTCTTTACAAAAACAACACATAAACAACAAGAAGTAAGAGACCGAGTTGTAGTAGTAAGTTCTTTGATAATGTCACCAAAAACTTAGAAGTTGAAAGAGAATGCCAGATTTGACAGTGTTGATATAAGACCTGCTGTAATTATTTCACCTGATAGCTATGTCCGGAGTGAAGACTTTTAGGATGAGGGTAGAGGCTCACATTAGATGACACTGGTTAGTTTATTGGTTTTCGATTTTCGGAGTACATGCCTACAACCCTTTTATGAGGTTTAGGTCTATAGCCTACAGCTACACTATCACTATCCCTATGAGATATAGGTATCAGAATTTCAGAATATCAGTCTATCGTCACTCAGTACGTATCCATTCATCGTTTCTACTTGGCGGGCAGCACGTCCCTACCGGTGCGGTTTCTTATTCAAGTCTCGGTCAACATTGCATCAGCTTTTATAAAGATCCTATCACTAATGTGGTGTATATCGTTAGGTTTACCTACTACATGGTTTTGTAGGTTGGTCAGTTCTGTTCTCTCCATGACGGGCGACCTTCGTGTGATTTCTCTCGAAGGAAATGAGAAAAACTCTCGGAGCTTTAATGTTTTTCTATTGTGCTCATGTCGCTCGGGTGAAGTCAGTGTCTACAGGGTGGTTCGTGATTTGCGAACCACGCTTATATCTCAGAAACGGCTGGGAATTGGTGATTCTCATGATTTTTTTTTATTATCTCAGAAAAAACTATAAAAATTAAAAAAAATATTGAGACTAAAACGAAGAAAATGTGTTCACTAGATCGTGAGATACAGCTCTCGGAACATGAGAGTCTCAAGCACGCCGATATCATACCTAGTCATCTACTGGAAAATGGTACGATTTTTCCGAAATTTTCTTTCACCAAACGACGTAAATCGCTGTTTTGCATATTGCCGATGGGTCAGTCAGCTAATTTTTGCATTCTTTATGGCCAATCAGTTGAATTTTGTGTAATCAGTTTTTTAGGTATACCCTAACTTAACTAAGCACAGCTGCAAAAATATTTTGTAATGTATTTTTATGTCATCGCATCACGTGACTTGAGAGTGTTGCCACATGTCCTTTTTAAAACGCGTCCTTCAAAATCAGGACTTTTTTTTAAAGAGGTTTGACAGAGGGAACTTTAACTGCTATGGTCTTATCGTCCCGAAATCGAAGAGAGAAGGAAGACAGGATAGGAGAAAGCTAGCCGTTCCGAGAACGAACATTATCCCATCAGGATAAAATCCGCCCTGGGCGGGAATCGAACCCGCGGCCTAGCGCTTACAAGGCAGACGCACTACCAACTAAGCTAAGTAGGCTGGCACATTTATTTCGATCGAGAAGAATAATATGAATAATATGAATAATATGATCTCCACATACCAAACATCCCTGCTCAAAGTTCTACTTTATGTAAACCTAGGTACCTGCCTATCTAGGTACCTATCTACCTACCTATGTAGGTACCTATCTACCTACCTATGTAGGTACCTACCTATATAATAATAATAGTGACCTGCCTATAACACTACCTGCCTATGTAGGTACCTATCTACCTACCTATGTAGGTACCTATCTTCCTACCTATGTAGGTACCTACCTATATAATAATAATAGTGCTTATTTATACTGCTCACATAGGACTGATAAGTCCCTTTACTCCAGCAGTAGGCTACTACTATTATTGTGGTCAAATTCTCAAATTATATTGAGGATAAAATTCCATACCTCGGCTGGGATTAAACCCACGCCCTCCTGTTACGAAGAAGAATGAAAAAGTATATATGTACAGGGTGGTTCGTGATTTGCGAACCACGCTTATATCTTAGAAACGGCTGGGAATTAAGGAATGAAAAAATAAACGGCATCATGTAGATGAAATTTTGATGATTAAAATGGCTTTTTTTAAATTTGCGATTTTTTTTGCAAAACGGCCCATTTTTTGCCAAATATAGGTCACTCTTATGGGAACCCCCAGTTTTTATTTAATTTTTGGAATCAGCATAAAATTTTAATTGAAAAAATGTATTCACTCGAAAAAATTTGCTCTACAAAAATTTTGTAGGTACACTGTGAGAAAGAAAAACAATTTCTTAATTCTTTCTTTAGTTTTTGTATTATTCACTTAACAATTTCAACAACAATAAACAAATTTATAAAAGCTGTTCAAAATGAGATCCATTTGTTTGTACACAGTAACGCATTCTTCGCTCTAACTCAGGAATTTAAGCAAGGGTCTATTGTAATTTATTTTTGAAAATATTGTACCAAATACATGAGACCTTGCAAGGAAGTCTCCTCCATGTTATGTTCGACATTTGGGCTTCAGTGAAAATATCCGTGCTTGACAGCTTGATTCGTACAGACACCTCCGTCCCTAGTTATTGGTATGTGATCTCATCTGACCTTGAACTTTCTAATGGGGTGGTCAACTAATAGTCCCTATCGGCAGGTTGGGTGGAAATGACATCAGGTATTACCACCGCTACTTACCCATACTTGTATTTACATACAGGGTGGCACTTGTATCTTTGTCTGTACAGGGTGACCACATATTGTTTGTATAACAGTCGTAACAGGGCATCACTAAGTACATCTATGCCATGTAAGTACCTACTGGCTTAGCGATCGTTGAGGGCTTATTTATACTGCTCAGAAAGAATTTAGTCCCTTTACCTACTGCTATTATTGTCGTCAAATTTTCACATCATCGTCATATCGTCGACAAATTGTATCGAGGACAAAGTTCCGTACCTCGGCTGGGATTGAACCCATGCCCTCCAGCTCATCAGGCGAACGCCTTCACCTCTACACCATCACGGAGCCAGGCATATCCAATCTAGACTGCGCAGTCCAGGATTCCCGAATGACCGTAACATATGTTACAGGCCGAAGATAACTAAATCCAGAATCCACTAAAGCAACATTCTGTAGTCTGTAGGTACGGACTGTTCAATGTGGTCTCCGTGTAATTGAACCTTTCTGTCATCAAATTTTCCTCATAAGATTACAGATATTTAAGATCCACAATTCTATAATACCTAAATCTAAATAAAAAGATCCACAACGGACGCGAATTACCTATTTATATATATATTTATCACCTTTGGCATCAGTTACTTCTTCGTTCTTTTACCTTTCAGAATTTCCCTAAGACTACAGAACCTTCCAGGAGAATGCTCTACACCACGGAGCTAGGCATATCTAATCTAGACTGCGCAGTCCAGGATTCTCGAATGACCGTAACATATGTTAGTTGTATGTATTATTCTTTAAAACCCATCAAATATACGACACCTTGTTTAGACTGCTGGGGTAAAGGGACTTTTCAGTCCTATTCGGGCAGGATAAACAAGGTATATTCTATTCTATTCTATTCTATTCTATTCTATTCTATTCTAACATATGTTACAGGCCGAAGATAACTAAATACCGTTTCTACAGTGTGATGATTACTTGAAATTGAACACCCTGTATAGGTAGGTAAATAGGTACAATTATAGGTAATACAGATAAGTAAATAGTGAATAGGTAGGTACCTACACTTATTTCTACATCTCATGCTTTGCTGGTCTTTTCCATGTTATACTTACTCAACTTCAAACATTTTATTACCGACACTCACTTTATTTTCCAACTCACTTTTTTACCCGATGACTCATCGAGGAAAAAAATAATATAAAACATACCTGGTTTCAGATCTTAAATACTGGAACGATTATAATTAAGAGGGGCCTAATCCTCAAGGCTCCAAAGGCCTTTGCAAGGTTAGACAAGTTTGGGTGAAATTGATTTTCTAATGTTGTGAAATGTTATAAGTCCTCCGTCATGAACCCAACTTCTGTAACCTCTACACAAAACTCCATTTTGTGTTTAGACCCTCCTTGAATAGAACTCGTCAATTAGAAGTAAATTAATGGATTTTTATCGCTTTTCATTTCAGACGTTGAGGCTTCAACTGACATTCTGCTCGTTATCAAGAGACATGAATACCTTAACATACAACATTCATGTAGAGATACTTCCATAATAAGTGGATGGGGATATCGGTATCCAATAACCAATAATATTGAGGATTAAGACGTTTGGAGATAATTCGAGAGTCGGATTGCATTTACCTCGTAGATATAGATAATTACCTGTAATACCTATGCATAGGTAGGTACCTACCTATTTCCTGAATGTCGATTTACAATTCCGTGTCCTAAGGCTGCTATTTTTTCTAGAAAGATGCATACTGCCGAAGATAGAAAGACTCTGAAGTTAAAGTAAATATGTACTAACAATACTTGAAAGCTTTTCTCTTATCATTTTCGTTAACCTATGACTGGAACAATAAGAAGATCAAATTCACATGCGGCCAGTAGCTGGACCGTCTCCTATAGTCTCCAATGTAGCCATTAATCCTGAGGACTGTGATAGGCAAGTTGAACTCTTTCGATGGTAAATTGCCAAATCGGAACAAACCAAGACGAGCCTTTTCCCCCAAAGGAATCTCTGCAAGGAGACTCTTCACAACTCAGAGTGCACGACCTTTGACGGAGTAATTTACCTTTCTCATCCACTTCAAGAGTCAAACATCGGAAAAATATGCAAGAATAATGATCACTTAAAGTGAACATTTACAAAAAGAAAAATCCGCCCTGGGCGGGAATCGAACCCGCGGCACCGGGTCGCCGCGACGTAAGAACAGGTACGAGCCATGCTCTAACGACCGAGCTATCACTGCTGGCATATGAAAGTTTAGTTTGCTTTACAGTGCAGCTTGGACTTAATTTTGAAGTGCTTTGTGTATAAATGAGTGCAAATTATCTTCATTTGGTACGAACAGATTTGCCACAGAACGGCCGAGGGAATATTTTTGTTCTGGCGCTAAAGCTGCCGCAACGTACAAGTGTACTCACCACTTGACTTACCTCACGCATATTATCACATCAATTGGTAGACGTGACCCCTAATAGCCAATACTGATTCATGACTTAATTTTGAAGTGCTTTGTCTATAAATGAGTGTAAATTATCTTATTTTGGTACGAACAGATTTGCCACAGAACGGCCGAGGGAATATTTTTGTTCTGGCGCTAAAGCTGCCGCAATGTACAAGTGTACTCACCACTTGACTTACCTCACGCATATTATCACATCAATTGGTAGACGTGACCCCTAATAGCCAATACTGATTCATTGGACTACAAGAACATTTACAACAAACTATCCAACTTCTATTTATGAGACTAGCCAAGAGCCGCTCGTAAACTTGACTAGCACCAAAGTTGATCACCTTCAAGATCTGAACAACAATACTCTATCCATAACCATAAGCACAAGCATAAGTGAAGACAATCCCAGATCTAGCGTGAGCTACAATCAATCATAACGAGATGGAACACCAATGTGGGGAGAACTGGAGAAGAAATTACTCTACTGCCATGATCACCCCTCAGAAATTCATTATTAGGAAGCCAACAAAAGCACCAAGGCAAACATAGGAAACGCTTATCAACAATTTGGGAGAAAAATTACCTTTGATATTGAACAAGAAAAAACTAAAACGAGGAAAAGAATGAGAAGGAAGCGTAGGTGGAGAAGAAGAAGAAGAGGAAGGAGGAGAAGAAAAAGAAGAAGAAGAATAAGAAGAAGAAGAAGAAGAAGAAGAAGAAGAAGGAGGACGAGGAGAAGGAAGAGGAAGAAGATATGAGAAAAAAATCTGAAAAATGTGGAAGCTATAGCATCAAGTGGTGTGGAAACAGATTTGACAAAGGGAGTCTTTTGTAAAAGCCACTGCTGATGCTGATGATCCAATTTGTTAAAATGGTGTGTGTCCCAGCATGTCCTCCAAGTGATAATAGTGGTCGGTAGTTTTTAACCAAGGGGGAAAAGAGGAAAAAGGAAACCAAGAAAGGACGGAAGTGTTTCAGGAAATTTATTCGAATAAAACAAAATTGAATTTTCATAAATATACAAGGTACTCAGCAATAGGGTATTGATATTTCAACTAATAGTAGGTCATACAAAATACAAAATTAGTGAAAGAATAGAACCTAGTTGCAAAAGATAGCTTCAATAGTTGAATCAGTTTGTCACTGCTCTTCGCGACAGGAGCCACCCCTTAGTCCCATTCTTTTGAGTATGTACGCCTCCACTGGCACTTGACGGTATACCAAAGCCGCCAATATTCCCCATACATACATACATTATTCCAGGAATTTTCACAGAAATTACACAAATTATGAAGTGAATAAAAGGCGGGGTACAAAATTGATTTCTAATCTTTTTTGGGATGGGATGGATTTTTGTTTATTTTTTGTGGGCACTTGATTTATTTTGGGAGGTACCTAATTTCTTAACAATACATATAAAAGAAAATATAAAATTATGTTGTTAAAAAAAGGATTAAAATTTAAACAAAAACCTAAAACAATGACACGGTACGATCATCATCACTGGTGTAAGCTGTGCAACGATAACAAATAGGTTTTAATAGAGGATAAAGAGTCTGAACAAATGTCTATGTTATGTGGCGACTTAGATCTAGGCGCACGGAAGTTCCGGCCTGAGCACGCCAGTGTGTATATTACACGAAACATTTCGACGTATTTTTACCCCTATCATAACTCCGTCAATTTTCAATGTAATCTCACGAAATTTGGACCATATGTTAACCTATACTTCCTTATTATACCTGTATGAGCGTAGCGCAACAAAGTACAAAGACAATAGGCATAGTAACATCATTTGGTAAGGTTTGGTGAGTTTGGGTTATTTCTGAGTGAAAACCACCATAGTAATATCTTTGGGTAAGTTTTAGTAAGTTCGGGTGATTCCCGAGTTAAAATAGCCATAGTAACATCATTGGGTAAGTTTTAGTAAGTTCCGACCATTTCCTAGTGAAAATACCGTAATAACATCATGGGATAAGTTTTGGGGAAACTTGAAATTTGGCAGGATGGTAGGTCTTGATGAGTAAGTAAAGGGAAAAATCTGAAAAGCGGCAAAAGTTGCACTTGGCTCCGCGGGAAGGGGCTTTAGAAAAAACGGTTTGAAAATCGCTTATTTTACGACTGACTCACTGATTCACTGACTCACTCATCAAAATTATGAGGCACTTCCCGATGTCCTAGAAACTTGAAATTTGGCAGGATGGTAGGTCTTGATGATTAAGTGGAGGGGAAAATCTGAAAATCGGCAAAAGTTGCACTGGGCGCCGCCCACAGGCGGAATTAACGGCTTTTTGGTGGTTTTCACAAAACGGTTAGAGATATCGAAAAAGTTATGAGAATTGACCCCCCCAAAACCATACCTAAAACCCCCCAATTAGTAATTTTTATGAACATCGGAATAGCGGTTAGCGGTATTTTCCTGTATTTTTACAGTTAACAGTAATTCGACCGCTTTTTTAATGACTAAACTACTAAAGGCTTAGTTAGGTACTTTCTCTTTCTTATCTCTAGTAGCGCGGTCAAACTTTCTTGACTTGGCGGGGCGGAGCGCTACCGCGCTCCTTAATTATTGTAAAAAATGGGTAGCCCCCGTCGAAATATTAATAAATAAATAAATAAATTATAGGCCGACATTTTTGGATAGGTTTATTATTACCTAATTTGTTGATCTTATATTGTTTTCAGAACTTTCCAAATCATTGGTGGGTTTAGAAATTTCTTTGGCCAAAGGTCCTGAGCAGGACATTGAACTCTTCAAGAGAACAGAAGCTTGTGTGAAAGCTGCCAGGGGGTGAGTTTCATTTTGAACGGTATTTCGACCGCTTTTTAACTGACTATAGGCTTAGTTAGATATCAAAAAAGATATTTCACCAGCAGCAACAATAACAACAACCTCAATAACATCAATGACAACATCAACAACTCATGGAAATTTATCAGAAGCTCGCAAATAGCTAGGTAACATTAATTTGTAAATACACACTTGGAAAAAAGGAGTAAGATCCCCCACAAAAACACAAATGTAAAAAAAGGCCAAGTCCCTATCCAAAAATGTCGGCCTATGTATATTAAAAGTGGTGAGATCAAGACTTGGCCTTAATTTTCTGATCTCACCACTTTTATAGGCCGACATTTTGGATAGGGACTTGGCCTTTCTTTTACATTTGTGTTTTTGTGGGGGTCATGTCTATATGTATACCTTCAAAACTTGGATAAGTATATAAAGTACATATTTCTAGCTCAGGTAGCTCAGGAACGGAACTCGGATGGTAAATTTCAGATATGGGACGGAACTCGGTTTTTACCCTTGGGACGGAACCCTGCCTTAATTTTCTGATCTCGGTTTTTACCCCCCTTTTAGGTATGGTTTTTGTCTGGTTATCCACATGTTATTATTAACCTCTTTGGGAGGCGGCAAAATTTAAATATAAAACGTAATGAAAACGTGAGTCTAGATTTGTGATTTTGTGAAATGGCTTGTTAAGAAATTAAGAATTTAATGTCATCTTTTCAATTTAATAAAATATCTACAGTTTAATATAAAAGAACCTGAAGTTATTATTTGAAAGAAGTAATTAGAGATGCGAAATCCCAGTCCCAAGGTTGATTTAATTCATTACAATCAAGTCCGCCCTGGGAGTTGAATCTTTTAGTAATAAAAACACATGGCGCAGTCGGTACGGTAGGATTAAAAAGATGCCAGACTATAATAAACCAGCTGAGCTCGATTTGAACAATGGTAACATTATTGAAAATTTCAACAATTTCAAGCAAGAAGTTACAATTTATTTTTTGGCAACCGAGACGGACAAAAAGTCCAAGCAGATTCAAGTTGCTCGCTTGTTGAACTTGATCGGAAAAGATGCTCTCAAGATCTACATTCTACAACACATTTGAAAAGGATCAAGAAGAGACAGTGGAGAGTGTTCTAAAAAAGTTCGAGGACTATTGCGCACCAAAGAAAAATGAAGTAGTGCAGCACTTTAAGTTTTTCACGAAACATCAGCAGGAAGGCGAGACGTTCGATCATTTCCATACAGAACTCAAAGTTCTTAGCCAGCAGTGCAATTTTGGACAAGTGGAGGAAAAGCTACTCAGAACAGCAGAACACAGATTTTCCTTGGGATAAGAGACAAGGAGCTACAAAGTCAATTGTTGACAAAGGATCCAACTCTGAAGGATGTAATAAGTCATTGTCAAGCAGTGGAAATTGCAGAAGTTCATCAGAAGATGAACTTCTTTTTTTTTTTTAATTTAAGCAAGGGTCTATTGTAATTTATTTTTGAAAATATTGTACCAAATACATGAGACCTTGCTTAACTGCGGGAGTAAAGGGACTTTTCAGTCTCATTCTGGCAGTATAAGCAGGGTATATTCTATTCTATTCTATTGGAAACCAGATACCAACAACAATTCATGCTGTGAATAATGAACCCAAGTTTGTGTACAACCATGCTGTAAATAATGAACCAAAGTATGCTGCAAATAATGAACCAAGGTTTGTGTACAACAAGTGTAACAGATGTAATACAAGTCATCCAGTGAGGAGTTGCCCAGCATATGGTAAACAATGTAGGAATTGTGGTCAATTTGGACATTTCAATGTGTGTTGCAGAAGAAAACCTCGGAATCAGAAATCTGAGCAAGCTGAGCATTCAATGAGTAATGCAAATGGTAATGAAATTCATGGAATTCAAGAAGAATTCAACCGGTTCAACATAAATACATTGAAAATGAAAATTTGTAATGTTCATGATGATAAAGAACTTTTTGTTATAATTTATGTAAACAATGTACCTGTTAAGTTCAAGGTGGACACTGGTAGTTGTGTAAACATCATACCAGAATTTTTGGTTAATGAATTCAGTGTACGTTTTGAAAAAACTCATGCAAAATTTGTAGCTTTTGGTGGTAGTACGATAAAGCCAGTTGGTAAATTTTCAGCTGAATGTAAGAAAAACAACATTGTACCTCAGGAAGAATTTTACATTTGTAAATCAGACATTGTCCTTCTTGGTTTAAAAACCATCATTAACTTCAAAATAGTACATATTTGTGTATTGTACTATTAACTTTTCAGGAACATGATGAGCTAGCAAAGGAGAAAGCACAATTTGTTTCTAAGTATAAAAAAGATGTATTTACAGGTCTAGGTGCATTTCCTGGTACTACCTCATTGAAATTGAAAGATTCAGCTGTCCCGGTAGCTAATCCATGTCGAAGGGTACCTATTAAAATTAAAGAGAAGTTGAAATAAGAAACTTTAGATATGTATACATAATATAAGAGAGGGAATTATCACTGAATGTGATGAACCTAGTGAATGGGTATCAAATTTGGTATGTGTTGAAAAAAGTAATGGGGATTTAAGATTGTGCATAGATCCTCAGGAGCTGAATGTTTTATTGGGTATACATGTAATTAATAAAATAAAAGACGATTTTCTTTTATGATCATTTTTAATATTTTTTGTCAACTTTTTTATTAATTATTAATTAATTATTTTTTTATTGAAAACACAACAAAAACGTCACCCAAAAAGTCCCGCTCATCATAACGCATAATTTAGGTACTTCCTCAAATAGGCCCGATTGTGATGTGAAACACAAAAGGGCCCGTTTGTTATACACCAACCCAAACAACTTCCTTTTCTTTTCTTTTTTTTTACCACCCAGTATTTTACATATTACCTTTATTCTTAATATGATATATTATTTAAGTTTACATTGAAAAATAGAAAGTAATATAAAAAAATGCTAGTTTCATTGGTACTATAAAAAATTACAATAATTTAAACTTAAAAATACAACAAAATGAGTACCTTTCCACCTTTTTAGTACATAATTAACATAAACATTGACAGATAAATGTTATGAAAGAAAAATTACATATTAGGGGCCCAGGGAATTTTTCTAATTTTTACCAGTAGTAAATCATTGTTCTGTGTTCTTTTCTAAAGCACCTGGTTCAAAAATGGTGTAAAAATATTGAGGAGAAAAAAAAGTTACGTCAACATTTATCTCCAGAAACATGCATTTTCAGCAAAAAACTGATCCTTGTTTTTGATTTTTCTTTTTTTACTCGCAGATTATGGTAGGTAGGTATGCGGTCTTGCGGAATAAGTTTTAAACCTTACAACAAATAACATTAATGATGGTTTTCCCGAAAAAAATTGAACACTGAACATAATCTCCCATTTCTCTCTCCCCATATTTACGGAAACCAACTTTGCAATTCCAATCCCCAATAAGGTATGTTCTAGAATTCTCATATTTTTCATCCAATGTTTCTTGTAGTTTGCAATGTTTGGGTTGGTGTATAACAAACGCTGAATAGGAATTCGTTGAGGGATTATTTTGAAATTCCCACACTTGATGAGGTTTCTAGTAAACTAACTGGTAAAAAGTATTTCTGTGTCCTAGATATAAGAACTGGTTTTCATCATATGATATTGGATAAAACTTCAAGTAAGTTGTGTGCTTTTTCATCTCCTTATGGAAAATATCGTTATTTACGGGTCCCGTTTGGTCTGAACTGTATTATGTTTAGTAAGAAAGTGAACCAATATTTTGGTAATATCAATGGTGTATTTATATATGTAGATATTATTTGTGCTGCCAGTACCTACTAAGGAAGAGATGTATAACATTCTTGATAAAGTTATGTCAGTAGCTAAGCAAAACAATATCAAATTCAATGATTCAAAACTTCAATATTTTGTACAAAGTGTAAAGTATCTAGGTTCCATTTTTTCTAAAGATTGTGTATCTCCTGACCCTGAAAGAGTAGAGGCTATATTGGAAACTCAGAGTCCTAGTAATAAGAAAGAGTTACAAGCTTATCTTGGTATGGTTAACTTTATGAGGAATCATATTCCTGCATTATCTCAATTGATTACTCCCATGAGAGAATTGTTAGAAAATAATGTTGAATTTCAGTGGACTAATGAGCAAGAAAAAGCGTTCAAACAGGTTAAATATGTAATTAGACTAATTAGTCAAAGTATATCTTTATCTCAGTTTGATTCTGATAAACCTGTTACAATACAAGCTGATGCTTCAAAAGATGCCCTTGGAGGTTGTTTACTTCAAAATAATATTCCTGTTGCATTTGTCTCAAGCTGTCTAACTGACACGGAGAAGAATTATGCCCAAATTGAAAAAGAGCTACTTGCCATTTCTTTTGTAATTTCCAAATTTCATCATCTTATATTATAAAATCAAGATCCATTCAATCATTCACATTTCATATTCACACACTGATCGCTCTATCTCCTGAACCACAACACTTATAAATCCTCATCATTTAATATCTCTTGTTGGAACCACTGAAATTTCTCAGGTGAGAAATTTATCTCAAATTTATTCACCGTATGAACCATATCTTTCATAAGAATATCTTCTTGTACATTTTTTACTAGCAAATTCCTGGATAAGTAATCTGCTAATTCTGCTATGTGCATATATTTCCCTGGCAGGTATTTTAATTCAAATTGATAGGGGAAGAGCTTGATTTTTAAGCGCTTAAGTCTGTTGTTCTGAATTTTATACAAATCTTTCTTATTAATGGCCAATAGAGGTTGATGATCAGTTTGTACAACGATATTTCTATGTCCATATACATAATAGCAGAATTCCGTCGCTTCGCTCCGGAATCCCGCTAGTTCATCCCGAGGAATGGCCAAACTTGTAGAAAAGGCATGGCCGAGCTTGTAGAAAATAATAAAAAATAGGTCGCGCTGCGCGCTCCCTATTAGCTGCATAGTTATCAAACGAAACTCAAAATGTTGGTCGAGAGCGGAACATTTCTCTCCCGCGGTCTCTGCACTCTGTGTATTTCTTATGGTGGAGATTTTAGCGATCAAAAATTGATCATATCTCAGGATCGGTTTAGATTTTCTCATAATCCCTTCTTATTGGACACCTAGACCATAAAAGGAATATTCCTACCAAATTTCAGCTTTCTAAGTGTTGTGGTTCAGGAGATAGAGCGATCAGTCCTAGTGCCTTAAGTGCTTCAGATGGAATGTTATCGCTTCCCATAGCTTTATTATATTTCAGTTCTTTGAGTGCTTTCTTTACTTCCCATTCGTGCCTTAAGTGCTTCAGATGGAATGTTATCGCTTCCCATAGCTTTATTATATTTCAGTTCTTTGAGTGCTTTCTTTACTTCCCATTCCTCTATTTCCAATCCAACATCCAACTCTGTTTCCATCACATCCTTCTTCGTTTTCTAGTTCATTCATGTTTTCTTTCGCCTTCGTATCATACAGATCTTTGATGTAGTCTACCCAAATTTCTATATTCTCTTTCGAAAACATATATATGTACAAATAAAATTAATTGATTGACCACTTACCTGATGTATTATAAGCCACTCCTCCAGCTTCTCTGATGATGCATACTCCAGCAGCCACATCCCAGCAGTATAGAAAATCCACAGTATACGCATCTAATGCTCCCATGGCTACGTAGCACAGAGTGAGTTCCGCAGATCCTAAACTCCGAATCCTGTCAAGGGATAATATTATTTTATTTTGTACATGCTGTGTGAACAGTTGAACAGTTGAACATCACATGACTTTCCCTATCTAATATTGAATTGTGCTCATTTGTTTTTTGGGTATGGTTTTATCTAACCTTTCAGTCAGTAACCCAAATAGAATTATATCTGTGTAGAACCCAGATAGAATACGGGTAGAAAAGATGATAATCCTGTATCGGATTCTATCCCGATTCTACCCGGGCAAAAATCGGATGAATGCAAATTTATTCATTCTCTATGTACCTATTGTGATGAAATAAAAAATGTAGGTAATTAAAACCCCCACAAAACACAAATGTGAAAATCCAAAAATATTAGTCTATGAAAGAGGTTAGATCAGAAAATTAAGGGCAAGTTTTTCTACCTTCAAACTGCATTCCCCGTTACTCGTGTTTGCTGAAAATGCTAAACCTCAATTCTTTCAACCTTCTCTCAATGTTAAAAATACACTGGGAGGCACTGTATTTTTTGGTTTTTCTCAAACTGCTGTTCAGTGTTCAATTTTTTTCGGGAAAACCATCATTAATGTTATTTGTTGTAAGGTTTAAAGGGAACCGCTGGTCTACTAGATAAGATAAAATTAATCTACTCCTTTGAATGGAGGCGGTTTGTTACTTAAACTATTCATTTAATATAAAAGATCTGACCTTAAGACAAGTCGAAATGTAGGTATTTAGTCGCATGACTTTATCCATCGTGTCTAAACGAAGAAGGTTGACTTGGGATTCTTGCAGATTCTGGCGGTTAATGTAAGGAGCAAGCAGGGTTCGAGTCTCGTTGTACATAGGACATTTGAACAATATGTGCTCAAGTGTTTCCTCTTCCTTCAAATTGCAAATGGACCATATTTCAGTCAAGTTTACCACATACGTACATTTATTTGCAAAAATGTGAATTTTTTCATCTGACTTCATTCATAAGTGGCTTGCCGTCCTGATGACTTCTGTTCGCAATCCAAAGGATAGGTATTGTTCCGGTTCTGTTTTTCCATCAGTAATGTTCTTGTATTCCGTGTTGTAGGTTGAGTTCAGTGTTCTTCGCGTGTCTTCCTCTTTAGTTTTTTCCTTCGCATTTTTAATATGTCTTCAAGTTCAGATTTTACTAGTTCGCTTGTTCTGCTATTGTAAAGATCTTCCTTGCCGGGGTTGATCAGCTCCTTCCTTAGTTGTGCAGCCCAGTTGTGTTGATCGGCCGAGGGGTTAAAGTACTCGATTCGCTTTAGCTCTTCGAAACAAATTTTTGGAAACCTGTTGTCTGGCATTTCAAGTATTTTTATCCACCATCTGAGGACTTTTTCCAGGATATTGGTACTGATTTTTTCTGACCCCGTTTCTCTTCTTACTACACTGACCGGCAAAATTAACCGGACGCTCGTATTTTTTGGTTTTTCTCAAACTGCTGTTCAGTGTTCAATTTTTTTCGGGAAAACCATCATTAATGTTATTTGTTGTAAGGTTTAAAACTTATTCCGCAAGACCGCATACCTACATAATCTGCGAGTAAAAAAAGAAAAATCAAAAACAAGGATCAGTTTTTTGCTGAAAATGCATGTTTCTGGAGATAAATGTTAACGTAACTTTTTTCTCCTCAATATTTTTACACCATCTTTGAACCAGGTGCTTTAGAAAAGAACACAGAACAATGATTTACTACTGGTAAAAATTAGAAAAACTCTCTAGGCCCCAACCGGAACTTTTTAAAGATCGTTCCTTTTTTACCATACCATAGGGCAAACAAGGACTTCTTTGAAAAAGTTCCGGTTGGGGCTCAGGGAATTTTTCTAATTTTTACCAGTAATAAATTAATGTTCTGTGTTCTTTTCTAAAGCACCTGGTTCAAAAATGGTGTAAAAATATTGAGGAGAAAAAAAGTTACGTTAACATTTATCTCCAGAAACATGCATTTTCAGCAAAAAACTGATCCTTGTTTTTGATTTTTCTTTTTTTACTCGCAGATTATGTAGGTATGCGGTCTTGCAGAATAAGTTTTAAACCTTACAACAAATAACATTAATGATGGTTTTCCCAAAAAAAATTGAACACTGAACAGCAGTTTGAGAAAAACCAAAAAATACGAGCGGCCGGGTAATTTTGCCGGTCAGTGTATTATGACCGGACTTTATGTTATCCCGTCGAGATGGACTTACTGGGAAGACGCGTCGGTTTACAATGTGCGTAAATATCATTTAATATCATAAATTATGACTAACTTGCTCGTAAAATATGGAACCTGTTTAAAAAGTTTGAATGTATTGTAGTTTGGAGTGGTTTTAGGCCAATATAGAAGGTTGAAAAAAAAATGAAAAAAAAAAAAAACACTTTTTCATTACAATAATTTTACATATTTCAATTAAGTAGGTACCTAGGTAGGGTTACTAGACAAGAAATTTCAAAAAGAGGACATTTTGGCTAAAAAAAGGCGAACATTTTTTTATAATTAAGCAAGGTCTACTGTATTAATTATGTATTGTACCATTTTAAACCCATAAAATACACGAGACCTTGTTTAGACTGCTGGGGTAAAGGGACTTTTTAGTCTCATTCGAGCAGGATAAACAAGGTATATTCTATTCAAATCTATTCTAACATTTCATCCAAAAGGAGGACGCAGAAAATAACAAAAAAACCACCAGTATAATAAATAATTTTTTTTTTTTTAGCTATGTAACTACAGTGTACATATACCTACTGAATGTACGTACATTGTACATGTACTAAATTGCATTTACCTATGCTTTTTAAAAGTTCGAGTCCTGACGTCCTCTTCTCAACAGAAAACGATACATTACGTAATTTAGGTTTTTGAGGCCGAAACTTCAAAAAGGCGGACATTTTGCTATACGAGAGGACAAACGTATAACAAGCTGGGCCCGTCCCTCCGGGAATTTTTTAGCCCGTAGTTTATTCTATCGTGATTAGAGAAAATCAGAACCTATGTACCTACCTAATTTGTTTAATATTCAGTTTATTATTATTCTTGATTTGATTTTTTGATTTTACTTTCATGTAATGAATCGTGTCTCAGGTGCATTAAGATCAAAATTTTGTGCTCTGGCTCGTGGTTTTAACAGAGACAGTGTATCGATTTAAATGAAAAATCTTACGTATTCTTGAGAGTTCATTGCAACGGTCAATACATTAATTAGACTTACTTTATCATGGACACTCGTTGCTATCTTGAAAGCCCAGAAGAGGTTAGGTAGTTCTGGGCTTTCAAGATAGCAACGAGTGTCCATGATAAAGTAAGTCTAATTAAATGAAAAAGTTATGACCTAAAAACTGACACGAGGTATGTGATTTTTTAAAATGTGGGTTTTTGGACTTTCCTTGGGAACAACGCCGAAGTTAGGGAAATGACCCACAGAACCTTGTTGGAAATGATGAGATCTACCTACCCTGAGCCGTTGTCAGTGTTTTTCTGGCGCACCGTGTATAAATGCACCTCTCTGAGTTTAGAAAATAATAGTTTGGCATTTCCTCTAATTTTTTCTACGATTTTTTTTCTCTCCCTCCCTTGCTCATTATCGTTCCAGGAACCGAATTTGATGTAATGGCTCGGCGTGTGCTTACCGCCGCCACTGAAGAATTGGCCCAAGAGCTTATTGCACTCATAAAGAAATCTGATCGGGACTGCAATGCTGGAAACATTCGGAGTTTGACAAAGGGAAAAGAAATTGGTGCCAAACATAATGGAAATCATCAGAATGGAACTAGTCAATAATGAAACTAAATATACGCAGATTCTGAGTTCTTTATTTGGTTTTTCCAATACTACCATATTGCTACACCAGTTCTTGGGGTAATTTATTTTTTCTATGATTTGATCTTTAACCATACTATCTAAAGTTTGTTTTAATTTGTCTTTGATACTAATTGGTACTCTCCCTTAACACAGGTGACGCTAAAACCGGTCTTAAATTATCGACTGAAGTGTTATCTAAAAAATTCTCGATTTGAGTTCATAGGTCGTCGCGACAAATTTCAAGATCAGAGCTCATTTGTGTGAGAAAGTGTAAAAAAAAAATGTAAGATGTATTACTTGCGTACTGGAAAAACCCGGTAAACTGGGAAAAATAACTCTCGAAATTTGGTCCCACAGAAAAAATCCCTTATTATATCCCACGAAAGAATTCTAGAACGCGAAGAGAACTTTCACCAATGATCAACTTTCTGGGAATGATTAGAATGATAGGGTTAGTTAGTACGCGAAAAGAACTTTCACAAATGATCAACTTTCTGGGAATTATAGGTTTGGTAGTACAAAACAATATCCTTCACAAATGATCAACTTTTTGTGTGTTATTGGGTTTAGTATAGGGTTAGAAAACAGATAAAAAGGACTTCATAAATAGGTATCCCACCCCAAAAAAGATTGGGAATCAATTTTGTACCCCGCCTTTTATTCACTTCATAGTACCTACCTTTCTTTCCCCTCATTGCACAATTATCCTTCACTTTACATATGAGTTCTTCTTCGTACAATAAAATACACAATAGTCAGATAGGAAAGGCGCCTATCTCACGGTGGTGGAAGGATTGGGGTTTAAACCCTTTGGACGCCCGGACAGAGTATACCCAAGTAGGTGCTGAGAGAGGAGAAAGAATCCCCCTCTGTGGCCGGGTGGTAAATTTTCTAATCTTTTCCGTCCCCGGACAGGCTTGGATGTAAAAGTGTCCCTAGAGCCCTAAACGGTCAATCGATTGATCGAATTGATTGACCGTCATCAAAAGTCATTCTCCTGTTGATTCCTAAACTGTGAAGTCCAGTTTTAACGCTTTCAAATCTCACGCTATTTTTTGTCAAATGCTGCATTTCTGTTGTTAATGTTGAAATAAATCTATCTTTGTTTTAGTTTTTTTTCTTTTCATAGCTTAATGGCCGTCAGTCATTGGCTCAATCGTCAAACGGGTTTTCAGAAGATCAATACCAGGCTTGAGCCAATCATTTTGATCAAATCATGAACTGTTTAGAGACTCCTTAGATAATCTTCCGAATGAGGTTTTGGTCCTGAGCAAACAGTTTTCCAAAGGAATGTACCTATGTTATTGCTGTGTTAACCAACCAGTCACAGGCTGACAGCTTATTTATTTGTTTGTTATACTAAAATAAAAAGAGAATAGGTCTTCACTTGACTCGGCCTTAACTGACGGCCAGGACAAGATGTTATAATAAAAATGTTTCTTCAGCACAACACGGGGTCAGCGTTTGTCGTTTCTCTACGTGAGCGTTCTTCCATTCCACTTCCATCTTTTCGTATTGCTTTTCTCGTTTCTCCAGTATACCTGAGAATAGAATTGAATAGAATTAGAATGGAATAGAATAGATTAGAATGAGAATAGAAAAGGTATCACGTTTCTTTAGAATACCTGAGAATAGAATAAAAAGAAACAATTAAGTAAATAATTCATTTAACAAACTGCCTAGTTAGCTTGATTATGAATAAAAAGAAACAATTAGAAATAATTCATTTGACAAACTGTTCTGGCCAGCCTAGTTAGCTTGATTTTGAAGAGGTTTGATAGAGGCATAGAGGGAACTGTAACTGCTGAAGTCTTATCGTCCCGAAATCGAAGAGAGAAGGAAGACAGGATAGGAGAGGGCTATTCGTTCCGAGAACGAACCTTATTTGTTAAGGCTAAAATCCAGAACAGACGGGAATCGAACCCGCGGCCTAACGCTTACAAGGCAGACGCGCTACCCTCCAAGCAAACGTTGAGAGAGTTTAAATTTAAACGTTACTTAGTTTGGTCAACAACCGAGCTGGTTACTTACTGTACTATTTTTGCCGAAAAACGCTGGAATTCTGTTTCGTGTTAATATAGCCTCTACAGACCGGACGCTCTTTTTTGAATAGTAGTGGTAGATGCCGGGCGTACACATTTGTGTACATCCTACCCTCTCTATTCAAATTGAAATTTTTGTGCCCTGCGTGTGGAATTCACAGCATAGAGGTATTTGTGCAGTGCAAGAAGTGTACACAGCACTAAACTCAAAACCAAGGTACTTAATTTCAGTTTTTAAATATTTGAATTTTTCTTCATTGAGCCTAATATTGAATGGTTCAGTGGTAAGAAGAAATACGTTCCATTTAAAACATACACCCATCATGTTTCCAGACAGTGACATACCGGATAACTTTGACGACTTCTTTGAAATCAATAGTCTGAAAAATCCCATCCTCGTCGCCACGTCATATTATGCGTCACGTTATATTATAGGTCAGGGAAAATAAGAAGAGGGATTTATACATTAATACAATTAACATTTAAACACTTTATTTTAACATTTATTTAGCACAGGTATAATAATTTTACAACACGAGTTACACGAGACATTTCAGCAATCTAACCTCAGATTCCATTTCCAAATTCCAACAGTGTTGCCAGATGCATGAGAACGTTACGTCTCGTTACGTTATGTTATATGTCAGGGAAAATAAGAAGAGGGTACATTAATTTATACAATTAAACATTTAAACACTTTATTATTTTAACATTTCTAACACAATTATAATAATTTTACAACACGAGTTACACCAGACATTTCAGCAATCTAACCTCGAATTCCATTTCCAATTCCAACAGTGTTGCCAGATGCATGAGGTTTGCAACAGTGTTGCCAGATATGACGTCTCCCCCTTTTAAAAGGGCCTGGAGAAAATTATGTCAATTACTAAATTTTAATCTTAAGTCTAGTAAACTTTACAATGTCAGAAATACAATTAAATAATTTTGAGAAATAAGTCACAATGGCTGGCTTTAATAGTTTTATTGTCTTCAAAACATCATCTCTCGTTTTTCTGGTTGGTTCTATTTCGAGTGGTAGGTAATAGGTATTATAATTTTAAAGAAAATAGATCAAAGCCAGCCTAGTTAGCTTAGTTGGTACAGTTCCCTCTGTCAAACCTCTTAAAAAAAATAGATCAAATATAAATCTACAACACAGACGACAAGCAGTTCTTTTATTGTTGGATTATACGGCACTAGGACCTTGTGCCATTGCTAGAATAACTCACTTGATAAATCAAATATATGACTCGAGAATTTGGCCAGAAGATCTGCTTAAAACAATTCTAGTACCCTTGCCGGAGAAGCCCAATGCCACTCAATGTAAAGACTATAGGACAATCAGCTTTATATGTCATCTAACAAAAGCGATAATAACAAGATATTAATCAATGAATAGAGAGCAAAATTGAGGAAAATATAGGAGACGATCAGTTTAGATTTAGAAAGGGAAAAGGAACAAGAGATGCGATGGCATAAGTTTCATAACATTTGAACAACTTAAAGAAGATGCCCAAGACCGAGAAAGTTGGAGAAGGTGGTGTTGATACCTGTCAATAGACAGATTTCTACATAATGCCGGGTTTATATAGAATGTCGGTAACATATACCTAAGCTCAACTTAGAAAGTGGTTCTATAGGATTTTGTTCTCTACTAACAGAAACTCACTAAAGCCTATCTTATAGGTATTTTTTCTGCTCATTTCAAATCTGCTTTCAGTTTTTTTCTATCGCACATAGATTTTGTGTTACACGGGTTTAAACTTTTATCAGAAAAGCATGCTAAATATACGTCGAAGCTTACCTTACTGACAAAAGTTAATAATAGGTATTTATTAATTTGAGAAGGAAAAACATTGCCAAGTTTAAATTGAGAGAAGGTTGAAGGAATTGACATACAGCATTTTCAGCAGACACGGAAAACTGGGAATGCAGACTTTGCCTTAATTTTCTGATCTCACCACTTTTATAGGCCGACAGTTTTGGATAGGGACTTGGCCTTTTTTTTCACATTTGTGTGGGTTGGACATGGCGACGTAATTTTTTTTTTTTTTTTTTTTTTTTTGCTTAAAGAACTTTAAATTAAGATCAGAAATAACACTAGAGAATGGTTTGATGTATTGCAATAAGTTAATAGTGCCCAAGAAATGTAGGCATTTTCTATTAAACTTGGCACATGAAACTCATCTTGGTTATGATAAGCTTAAAGATAAGTTAAATGACAAGTTCTATTGGCCAGGATTAAAAACTGATTTGTAAACCTTGTTCAATCATGAAAAGTATGTCAGACCTTTCAGAAATCTAAGACAAAAGATCAACTTATTAGTCATTATATTCCAGAGGTACCATTTCTTAAAATAGGGATGGACTTTACAGAATTTGGTGGAAAAAATTATTTAATAGTTGTATACGTAGACTATTATTCTAGATGGTTGGAAGTTTTCCAAGTTAAGAACAAAGATTCTGAAGTTGTAATTAATTGTTGTAAAGAATTATTTTCAAGGTTTGGAATACCTGAGGATATTGTTGCAGATAACAACCCATTTGGTAGTTATGCTTTTGGAAAATTTGCTGAAAAGTGGGGTTTCAAAGTGACTACATCAAGTCCATATTTCCATCAGAGCAATGGATTAGCAGAAAAATTTGTTGGTATTTTTAAAAATATGTTGAGAAAATGTAATGAAGATCAGGGTGACTTGAACTTATATTTATTAAACTACAGGAATAGTCCTATTGCAGGTTTGACATACTCCCCAGCTCAACTTATGTTTTGTAAGAGTCTTAGATCCAAATTTCCTTGCAATACTGATGATTTGACACCACAGATTATAGATAATCCCTTGAAGGAAATGAAGGAAAATCAGATTATTCAGGCTAATAACTACAATAAGACTACCTAGTCAAAAAAATTAAACTAAATTTGTTCCTAATGAAAAAGTCCTTGTGCAAAATATTTTCAGTAAGAAGTGGGAACAAGCTGTAGTTATAAAAAAGCTAGAATATCCTAGGTCCTATTTAGTTCAAATGTGTGGTGGTTCAGGAAAAGTGTTAAGGAGAAATTCAAAGTTCATTAAAAAATATCATTCTAAGTTCAGGTATGATCACCTCTTCAATGATAGAATTTCACCTAATATCAATAGAAAAATTGGATTTGCATCTTGTAACAGACAAAACAATCAGGATGATGATAGAAGGGCTAGTGGAAATGAGGGAGAAAATGTGAATGCTGAAAGTTGGGAGGAAAATCAGAATGGTAATAACATTAGGTTTTGTTACAGAACTAGGGCAGGTCGGTTAGTTAAGCCCACTCATAGATTAAGCCTTTGAATAGCTACATATTTGAAATTTGATGTTTAATTTTTTTCTTTGCCTTTGAGTAGCTAGCAGAGATTAAGCTTTTGAATAGCTATATTTGAAGTTTGATGTTTAATTATTTTTTTTCTTTTCAGTTTTGTATTTTTCTTTTTTAATTCTGTAATCATTTAAGAATACCTAGATATGAGTAGGTACCAATACCAATTCAAGCATTTGTATTTTATAATTTTGAAATCTGCATATTTTACCAGATTCAACACGTTGACTCCCATGTAAAGAATAAAATTGATTAAATAAACGTTGGCTCCCATTGTAAATAAATTTTTCAATTAGCATGTTGACTTCCAAAAAAAAGAGAGTTGTCTGGTTATCCACATGTTATTAACCTCTTTGGGAGGCAGCAAAATTTAAATATAGAACGTAATGAAAACGTGAATCTAAATTTGTGATTTTGTGAAATAGCTTGTTAAGAATTTAATGTCATCTTTTCAATTTAATAAAATATCTACAGTTTAATATAAAAAAAACCTGAAGTTATTATTTGAAAGAAGTAATAAAAACACAGTTTGGGGGGGGGGGGGGTCGTGATGGTAGTGTGTTTCTACCCTTACCTTCTTCAAGTTGGCCTCCATCAGGTCCAAATTCTCCTTCCTCTTCTTCAGCTTCGTCTCCAGGTCGCTCAGGTTCCTCTCCTTCTCCTCCAACTGCTTGGCTTTCGTGTCCACCCCCTTCCGATGCTCCTCCATCTTCCGTCGCTGCATCTCCAGCTGCTTCTTTTGTTCTTCCAACTGGAGGCGAAGTTCTTTTTCGCGTTCCTCGGCCATTTTGTCCTTGGTGCCGGCCGAGGTGGACCGCTTGTTCGCCTCGTGAAGCTCCAACTGAGGAGGAGAAGGCCGACATTTGGTTAATGAGAAAGGTGGAACACCGAGAGGTAAAAGGGGAATAACATCACATATTAAAGGACAAGAGGGGTAGGTAAAGATAAATACCTATGTGAAAGAAAAAAATGATAAAAAATATGAAAAAAATTAAATAAATAATGAGATCGGCAAAAAATATTATATCAGCACTCCAGAAGCCATCGAAGTCGCAGAATTCTGAAATGAATAAAAAAAAAATAACGAAATAAATAAGTAAGTACATAACTGAGTAAATAAATTTGCAAATAAATAGTAAATAAATATATTCTGGTCAATGAGAGTGGCATCACATCTAATGGAATTTTTCAGACTATTTATTTCAAGGAAGTCGTCAAAGTTATCCGGTATGTCACTGTCTGGAAACATGATGGGTGTATGTTTTAAATGGAATGTATTTCTTCTTACCACTGAACCATCCTCCATCCTAACCCAATAAGACCGAGGATATTCAGTTGTTTGGACTATTTTTCCTCTGATCCATCTATTCCCCTCTCTAACCAGGACATTTTCACTAACATGAAAGGGAGTTTCCAATTTTGTCTTTCTATCATAATACTGTTTTTGTTTTACTTGTGATTGTTTCATATTTGATTTCAAATTATTATGAATTTTACCCAGGTCTGAAATTGGTTTTAGTTTCTCATTATTTATTAAGATTTTGGTTCTAATTAATCTACCCATCATGATTTCAGAAGGTGATAATCCTAATGCTGGAATCTTAGTAGCTCTATATTCTGTTAATAAGTCTATGTAATCATTTTGAGAGAAATCTGATTTTTTAAGAATGTTTTTACAAATTTGAACAGCCCGTTCACTACTATTACTGTTAGGATGTCTTTTGTCACCGGTTCAATTCATGTACTTACCTTATAAGGTAATTTTTGGTCCCATTTTTAAAAATGGCCGTCTTAGTTGACAAAAGCCCCCGGAAAACCGTCTTAATTGAGCGATTTCGTGTTCTAAATATCGTGCAAAACTTCAACTTCCCAGGGTGAACAGTAAAAAAGTTAAGAGGGTGGCCTGGGACTTTATGAACACAGTGCATATTATTAACATGAAAACAAAATAAATATGTTTAAACAATAATACACTGGGAGGCACAATTAGAGGAACGCTCGTATTTTTTGGTTTTTCTCAAACTGCTGTTCAGTGTTCAATTTTTTTCGGGAATCTTTTTTTATCGAGTTTGGCCTACAAAGGACCACGAAAAATAACTTCATTTATGATTCTCCGTTATTTGCGTTCCTATAATATTTCCTCATCCTTTCTACATGTTGTAACTTCTTTTCTTCAGTCCATGTCGCACCACTCTTCTTCTTTGGCTTGTCTTGGAACACTGAAAAGATTTCTATTTTCTTTCTGAACACACTTCTGTTGAATATATCATTTAATATACATGTATTTATTTATTTGACGGGTCAAACAACCCAGTAATACAATATTACATCAATAATATATCACCGGATACATAAGAAAAAGAACCTTATAAATACATAAAAAAGAAGAAAAATAAAATACAACATACCTACATACATATAAAAAATATATAATATATAATAGAATAGAATATTTGTGTATTTGTCTATTTGTTAACTTTTGCATGTTAATGTGGTACTACCTAAGTTTTACAAATGTTACAAAGGTTGGATTGGCATTAAAAAAATAACATTACCTACCTATTAAGTACTTATGCAAGTGAAAAGTTGTACAAATTTAATGCAGAAATAAGGAATATGAGATATGAGTAAAAAATATTAATAAAAACAAATAAACTAGAGAATCTGAAATATTAATAAAGGTGCATAATTGGGTACTAAGTACTAGAGTAGGTATAGATAGTAATACTTTTGCATGTTAATGTGGTACTACCTATTATGACTATTTTTTTCTTCTTCTTTTTAATAATCTAGATTATTATTACTTTTATTATTTTTCTAATTAAATAAAATGAAACTCTATCAGGGAATTGAACCCATGTGTAGTACTTTATTGTCTACTTACAGCGGTTCCCAACCTTTTTTCGCCCGCGTACCCCTTAGGTACCCGGAGTTAATCTCACGTACCCCCGCTACCATCATAATGAGTACCGGATACCCATACCTAGGTTGATGTGTTCCATTACTACTAAGTTCTAAACACACTCACTACCTTTTGAAAAAAAATTCAGCACCTATTTCAGTACCTTGAAGTCAAAATTCAGTACTTTTCTGGGCTGTACTACACTCATAAGCCGTCAAAACTCAAAATTTGCTTTTGTCCGTCATTACTCAATAGTTTTTCACGTACCCCCGGAGGGTCCCTCGCGTACCCCCAGGGGTACGCGTACCCCCCGTTGCCCAGTTAGCACGCAAGCTTACATCCAGGGGCTTGATTTTGACAGGATTTCTAAGTCTAACGTTTTAAACTTAAATCCAGTCCGAATCCACTGGTCCAGCTCCAACTCCATAGCTTGTAGCTGATGTTTATCTTTGGTGAGCTGAGATATCTGCGCGCGCAGTCGGGCTAGTTCGGTTTCCTTCGCGTCCAGTTGCTTTTGATAGAGAGCGAGTTCTTGCGAGGTCTTCTCGTTACCTCCTGTAGATAGAATAGAATATAATATATGTAACCCTTCATATTATGTAACCCTTCTGGGATGAAAAAGAATAGGTATGTATCTTGTTTATCCTGCTGGGATAATACTGAAAAGTCTTTTTTTTAGGAGGTTTGATAGAAGGAAATGTAGGTAACTGCTAAGGTCTTATCGTCCCGAAATGGAAGAGAGAAGAAAGACAGGATAGGAGAAAGCCAGCCGTTCCGAGAACGAACATTATCCCCGGGCGCTACTCTGGGATGGAAAAGAATAGGTATGTAGGTATCTTGTTTATCCTGCTGGGATAAGACTGAAAAGTCTTTTTTTTAGGAGGTTTGATAGAAGCAACTGTAGGTAACTGCTAAGGTCTTATCGTTCCGAAATGGAAGAGAGAAGAAAGACAGGATAGGAGAAAGCCAGCCGTTCCGAGAACGAACATTATCCCCGGGCGCTACCAACCAATCTAGTCCGAATCCAACCTCAGAGATCCAACCTGTTCTTTAAAATGAATTATCAACCGCACATCCAA